>NC_091670.1:42960000-43260000 GCF_042453785.1 Malus domestica | reverse complement strand
ACTTTCTAATAGTAAAGATAATGCTCTTAGAGCAAGCTAATATTTCTATTCTCATGAGGTTAGTCCTTTGTTACTACTCCCCATCCTGTTTTAAGTATTCTGGCTGATGGCACCCTGTGCTTATAGCCAAGCCTAGGCTCTTCTTATTTAGGCCTAACTTTGCTTCGGCTTCTCCCGTAGGTAACAAAAGGAAAAAAATCCACCAAAACTACTGGTCAGAGAAAACTAAAAATAACCATAGTTAGCACTCATCATGGTTAGCCGCAATATATGAACTGGAAATACGCAGATTCCAGCTGCACACACAGTCCACTCGACAGGGTTCCAGTTTATACGTAGCCAAGGAAATGAATGCCAAACCCATCCCTGTATTTTTCTTGTATTCATTTTCAAACTGTTTTTCTCTTTTTCTTTCCTCACATGTAATATTATATATGCAGTTCTTAATTGTTATTATTATTTTTTAATTTTGATAGATGGATTATTGCCAGCAGTTTTCTACTTTGCTTCGCAGATATGTGTTGATTGTAAGTTCTAATAAGCAATTTTTATACATGAATCAATTTATTTATTGTAAACTGCTCCTTCACAAGTTATATATGGACTCTTGTTTTGCAGCCAATCTTTTTGGATCTCCAACCGTTTGAAAAATGAGGGAAGAATTCCCACATGTATCAGTATACAAGTATGTGCATACTTTTGAGGTATGTTATTGTAATCTTGACTTCTGTTAACCTGGATCGTTTGGGAACTATTTTAGTCATGTTGTAGATGGTTGGATCGTTTGGGAAGATACTGTGTGTCTTTTTCCGAATCTAGTTATGGGTCTTAAGGTTAATGAATTACTGTATTGTAGTTGTAACATTTTATAGTCTATTTACAGGACGACTTGCTGGGAATGAATGTAATGTTTACGGTAAATGATCGTATCCCCTTCTTTTTTCTTTTCTTTTATTTTTATGTTATTTTATTTTTTAAAGAAAACCCTGTAAATGTGGATTCGTATTTCATAGATATAATTGTTTGGCATGTAATGTAACCTTTGTTTTTTTTTTTAATGCTTTCGTGATTTTGTGTCCATTTTGCTGCAGCCAACATTCCATTTCTATCAAAATGGGAAAAAGGTAGATGAGATTTTTGCCAATCCCTATCAAAATAGGACGGCAGATGAGATTCCTGACCTCGTGATGGAAATTTGTGAAAAACTGTACAGGTAGTTATTTTCTAAATAACTTTGCATTTGCATGAGGTTGCTGCATAATTGTGAATACAGTCATGTATTGGTGACTGCCGGTTGAGGTTTCTGTTTTTTATGGTTCAAGTGAATTTTTCTTTGAATGTGATTTCCCTGCGTTGATTTTTTATCTCAATGGAAGGCACGTCATCCAGGTTGAAACCACTCAACCTATGAGCTCATCTGGGAAGGGTAAGGGGAAAAGGAAGAGGAGAACTTATCAACAACTTTTCGTACAAGCTAAGACAGACGAAAACGAAAATGACAAAGTAGTTGCTTTAGGAGGGGGGAAAGTGGGAGGTGCTTTGGCATTTGCAGAACAGAGAGGTGGTGCGCAATTGTCACAGAGGAGAGGTGCTGCGGCGTCATCAGAACATAGTGATCGCCCTATTGCAGCGGTTGATAGCAGTGGTAGTGCACCTTCATTTGATGAAGCAATGAAGGCTGTTGTATCTATCCATGAGTGGCGTCACGAAAAGTATCTGCGGTGGTATGCAAAAGGGCTGTTTAAAGCTAACCCTGAGAAGAAAGCAATGTGCCTGAAGGTTGTGACAGATGATAAGATTGCTTGGCTACTAAGTGACGCGGCTGAGGATTAAGTTGGACTTGGATTGTACCGGATGCGATGTACTTAAAAGTTTGATTACTCATTATATCATGCTGTTCACGTTATGGTTCCTAACTTTTGTGCTTGTTTAAATTTGGTCTTGTGTTGTACTCTAATTCAGATAATCGTGGTACTAGGATTGATTAATGTTGAATATTTATCATATGTTTGTGTTTGCCATTTTGTGTTTCCCAAGTATTGTTATTCACCTAATAAAAAATCAAGTACTCCTAGCATCCGTCAGTGCAAGATCCATATTTTCTGTTTCGGAGCATCGTGTTCGGTTATGGGCACATGAAATCATTCGCAATGCACAAAGCAAAAATTTTGGTGCATTATGATCAGTGGGGATTCAGGATTTTAACATCGGTTGGTCTCAATATTGTAGTTGAACTATCTGAAATCGGTTGGAACCATCCAAAATTGAAGTTGAACTATAGCATTATCCAGGATTTTCACGTGTTATATCGTTTTATACTTCTCCGACCCTACTTAATGAGATAAGGCCTTGTTGGTGTTGTTGTATATCGTTCCATACTTCAAATTTCCACACATGGATTGTTAAAAAGAAATCATCTCAATTAATGAAGCTAATGTATATGCATATATCCAAACTAACTCACACAGACTTGGTCAGATCAATATAAAAAATATAAACTACATTCTAATAATCATAGCAATATCTATAGCTTGTTATGAATCTACGGATATAGACACGACTCTCCTCTTAGAGATGCCCTCTCAAGTACATTGATTCATACAAAATATCATAAACACCACGGATATAAAAATAAAAATTGTGCAATGGTACAAATAGCTCTCTGGTTGATCCGATGAAATACAAAAATACTAACTGGAGCTTTCGATTTCGTTCGCTTTCTCTCTAGTTTCTACTATTTCTAGTTTTCTTCATATTGTTGTACGAAGACCATCAATGGAGGACTGCTTCGTACTTTTTTTATTTTTTGAAAAATTGAGACGTTAGTTGGGTATAATGCTGGAGCATTTCAAATTGAAGCATCTGTATATTAGATAGATGATCACCAGAACCCACATACTACTAGAATTAATCAAATAAATAACAGTTCAACATATCAAATCTATCCCAGAGTCCCAGACATTTAAGTCAAACGTACCATTAAGCGCACATTACTCGGCCATTTCGCAATGGAGCCATTCAAGCTTGGCCCGATCATCTTCCAACTCACAGAATCACTCCCTCTTCTCATCAGATGTAAATAGTCCTTTGGCAAACCACCACAACTCGCTCAAGGGATTTGCCTCAGGTAAAGACTCAACCATCTCCATCACTTTGGGATATGCTGATGCAGGAAACCTATTAGGAAGTACCTTGCTAAGATTAGACGGATCAACTTCTTCTTCATTCTTAACTGCCTTAGGTCCTTGTCGTCTTCTCCTTTTCTTCATCCCAGATGGACTTCAGAAACGTTTAGTTGCAAGTACACCAGATGAGCATTCAACAATAGGTTCACTTCAGAAACATGTAATTCATCCATATATCACAAAAACAGAAACAAAAACATCACAGTTGGAGAAAACTTGACTTGAACTGTGCAAATTCAAAAGAGCAAAGAAACGAATTACCTGTAGACATTTTCAAAAGTCTTTATCACGCGCTTGATGGATCCAGTGGAAATCTCTTCGACCTTTTCCCCATTTAGATAGAACTGGAACGTTGGCTGCAGCAAATTGAAAAGCACATTGGCACCAAGCATAAACCCGTTTTTCAGATGAAAGGAGGAGGGGTATATATCAATATCATTCGGATTCAACAAACTGCATACTCACTCCCTGTTTACATATTTCTAAATTATTTAGTTGCAATGTGGCAACTGTTAAGAAATACACAACCCAAATTGAAATAATTCTGAGAAACAACAAACACAAGAAAGAACATAAACGAAGTAATAAGTAGACATTTGCATTCAAACAAAATACAAAGGATTGAGTCATTTACCGACTTAAGACCCAAGAACTGCATTGAGAAAAGCATCCCACACTACAAAGATAAAATAACAGTTAACTGTCAGGTCTACGATTTAGAGGCATAACAAGAAATAATGGCATTATTCTTCTGTGTTTGACCTTAATCTCAAACGAAAGAAAATACTTAGGAAGATCAAATTTAACACAAGACCACACCTGTTCCAGGGGAAAAACATATATTGTTATATGTTTAAACTGCTCACACAAGTCAGGGAAGAATGGATGTATCCCTTCAGAGGCTGCACCGCCCAACAAGTAAGTAAATTCATTACTTGGAAAATAAAAGAAACAAAACTGACCATTCATATAACGCTGATCAAATGCAACAACAAAAATGAAAGTAAATTCATGGATCACGACTTAGACTTACTTTTCTTGCAACCATGAACCGTGAAGAAGAGAACCGATGGAAGGCGTTCATCTATCTCAATAATGAAAATGAATTAGAAAATTTTATTCACAACCAGTCCTTCATTTTCAAAATATAAAAAATATATATAAATAAATAAATTACAAGTGAAAAAAATATAGAATAAAAATTAATACCTCGAATTTTTTTTAGCGCCTTATCATAACCAAACTTAGAATTATAGAGGACAGTGTTTGGTGGATATGGAGGTGGAGGTACTGTAGGAGGTTGCCAATACCAACTGGAAAATGGAGGTAGAGGAGGACGTGGAGGTGGGGCTGAATTCGAATCTTTTTTTCCTCTTTTTTTGGGCAACGAATCCGAATCCGGTTCTGACTCGAATATATTTGGTTTTCGTCGGTGTTGGAGAGAATGAAGAGAATAGGATGGAATGATCGATGAACAGGGTAGGGCTTGGGGTAGGGTTTGGGGTAGGGTTTGGGTAGAATTAGAAACAATGTGCATACGACGGTGGAGGAGAAGGCCAACACCAGCACCTGGGTTGTTGCTATTGCCCAGCAACTGCCGCATCAAAAACCCTAAATTCTTCTTCGCCATTCTCTCCTCTCGCTCTTCGTTTCTTTTGGTTCTCCTTTCTTTTTTTTTGTTTTTGGCGAAATTTTTAGTTGCGACGGAACTATATCAAGTGTTTTAACATGAAGAGAGGGATGAAATTTTATTTTTTTAAGTTATTAAATTTGTCGGCACATATATCTTACTATTTATTTGGTGACATATGATATAGGGGTAGGAACGGTGCGGTTCCACCCTTATATTGGAATCGGAACCGAAAATTATCAACAGTTTAGTTCGGTACGATTTCGCTTAAATTTATTACTATAATTTTACGGTTCGGTCTAACCCGGTTCCGATTCGGTTCTTGCCGATTCACGGTTCCGAATACTATTTGAACACCAAATCATCATGCATTCAAATACATCTTTTAAAACTGATTATATAAAGTTACATATAACACATTTTTTAATGCAAAATTGCAAATGTCTTTGGTAGTGGCACCAAATCAACAAAAAGAGAACTAAAATAAATATGCATTGTTCAATCAGTCAACAAACAAAAAAATTAGGGGTGGGCATAAAAACCGTCAAACTGCAAAACCGCATCGAACCGTATGAAAAAAAACAGAAAAAAACCGTGTTGCCCGAAAAAGTCAACTTTGAGTCAAAAATCGAACCGAACCGTCCAAACCGGTTCCGGTTTCGAATGAACAAGAACTGACCGGAACCGAATCGAACCGTTTAATTAATAATAAATAAATAAATAAATTTTATATATACAGACATGTCATAATATAATAGATTGACAAATTAATTTCACCAAGTTGCAAAGCATTGGATCCCATCCCAATTAGGTTTTACTCACTCACTGACTCACTCACCTCACCCACCCTCCCTCACTCACTCACCTCACCCACCCTCCCTCACTCACCTCACTCACACGGCCTCATCCATCCCTCTCACATCCCCATTCCCCCATTTCGCACATCCGAGATCCGACCCTCACCACGGCCTCTCATCCAAAAATATCGACGATTCCTCAGGCAGCCCACAACCTCAGCTTCTGTGACGGCCCTCATCATCCCTCCTCTGCGACAGACTCTTCGTCCTCCGTCCTCCCTCCTTGGTATTTTCTCTATCTTTTCTCATATTTGAGATTAGGAATATGGTTGAGTTCCACTGGTTTTCCATTCTTTTTTACCTGTACTATGTATGTGTGATTAACACTGTCTAATTGAGTCATGTGACTCTTGTCCTGCATTCAGGGCCATTTGTATAGAGATGGTCTGTGGGGTTCAATAAGGGTGTTTTAAGTTCGTAGATTCTACAGAAATGTCATTGGCTTTAATCTGCCCCCTTAATTTAGGGCCATTTGTTGAGCTGGAGTACTGCCGAAATTGCTAGGAATCAGTTGACCACTCTCTGCTGTACTCGGGTTCAGAGTTGTGCACTTTCCTCTTCTTCTATGTGGTTCAGTTGGTTGAGTTGGTTATGTGGTTCAGTTTATGCGAAAGCTTCAGTTGCAGTAGAATTAAAAATTCTAGGAATAAAAACAATTTACTTTTGCGTCAAAAAAATCCCACAAGGAAGCAGCACGCACTATTACACTGTAGGAATAAAAACAATTTACTTTATAGGGTCATGAGCTACGACATTGTATACGATTAGGATCTGAATCAGCTTCTTTTACTTTCTATTTGTTATGTTTAGCATGGGGCATGCGTTTGATTTTGACCTCTTACATTAGCCGTTGTTCGATTTCTAAAAGCGATAGCAAGTTGAGGATTGATGTGTTTGGTTCACACATAAGATTGGTGTGATTTGGGTGTGAATATACGGTCACATGTCACGCGAATGCGTGTTTTTGCATAAGTAGTTGTGTTCAGCCTTTGGGAAGTGCTTTCTATTTCTATTCAAGGCACATTGTCAGCTTTATGTATTGCCTAGCTTAAGGGACTGCCATAGTGCAGGAGTGTGTGCTTTTGCTTAAGTAGTTGTGATCAGCCTTTCTGAAATGCTTTCAATTTCAGTTCAAGACGCATTGATAGCTTTATGTATTGTGTAGCTTAAGGGAATGGCAACAAGCTGCTACCTTCTCCTCTGGTGTCTGAACTGATTGAAATTGCAGCAGAGATACCATCATTGTGTGTTAGCCTGTTAGGTAATTGCGATGGTAAATTGAATGGTTGGTATAGAAACTGGTAGGAGGCTGGGTTGATGAAATCACGTGTTAGGTAGGGTTTATGAAAGGAGAAAGAGATGGAAGAAGAGATTAAGTGCTCACAATTTTGCAGTTATGGTACAGATTTTATCAGCATTTTAGAAGTCTCCGACATTCGTGTTTATTCAAGTAATCATGTTTTGTTTTTTTTTTTTAAATTGTGTTTCTCATACACAAAGATGAATTTTCAGTGGTGTCTTCATGTTCAGTGAGTATTACACTCTAACCTAAATTACTGCTTGATGGTGTAGATGTTAGTTATTCCTGTTTGATGTCAGGTTATTGTGATTTGCATACTCTTCATCACCCTCTCCCTCCGAAGGTAACCAGAACCAGCACCAAGTTTAGCTTCTGGGTATAACAAGGCACTTAAAGGTATTAACTTTTTGGTTTCTTTTCCTATAATTTTTGTCATTTTTTTTTTTTGCGTTTTTAAAAATGAAATTTACTTTTACATACAGAATCGAATAATTTTTAAATTCGTTTGCATTATTTTGTTAGATGAAGGCTTTCAATCTGTCCCATCGATTCTTCCCTTCACTCCAAGACACTGCCGAAAGTCTTAGTCTCTTAGGTATATTACCACCAATTGTCTAATTGAGTTTTCTTATGGTAACCCCATAAGAACCACTCCATCTCATAGTATTTATAATGGTAAATTCAAGTGTCGCAATGTATCTTTCGTCCTACTAACTAGGATGGATCATAAGGATGACTTTATAATCATTTTCTGAGGGTTTACTGTGATTTTTCTGGACCTAATGGCAAACTGTTGTGTACTGAGAGAGTGAGCATTCAGTGACTATTTTGCTGGAAAAGAATTGAATGAGTGTAGGAATAAACATGTCATCCATTCTACTATTATTCCTATTGTCAGAGATATTGTTAGGATTGTCTGTGATTTTAAATCAAAAGGAAAACATTTTAACATTAGTGTCGACAATTTGTATTGGACGGGAACCCGTGTAGTTGTTATATCTTGTAGATTAGGAGGAGACCCTAGTTTAGTGGATGATGATTTTGGCTTGGAGAAAATGTTGATGTCTATTTTTGGAGGTTCCCTCCCTGATTGTTTGGTGGATTTTTTTACGTGCATTCGTGAACAAATTTAAGTTTTCGTATTTTTGAAGTTTTTATTTACTTTTCATTTGGATTGTTAAAATTGTGCCTACTGAATCAGTACTATTACTGCCTGCTTTATTACTTGCTTCAAAACAAGTATGGTCTTACAAGTTCTAAAGTTAGAGTTTGCTGGAGGTCCTATGTTGTTAGACACGTATTGGAGGGACCTAGTAGAAAGTCAAACATAAAGAAGCGTAGATTTTGGAAAATATGTGGAAGACGAATTCATAGGAATGACAAACTGCAATACATTCCTTTATACAAGAGAATAACATTATGAAAACGACAACTTTTCTCCATTGTGGAATGCAATGCAGTCCGCCATTGTGGAATGACAACTTTTATTCCATGAGTTCGTTTTCCACGAATTCTCCAATGCCTATGTGGCTCCTTCATGTTTGGCTTTCTACTGGGTCCTTCCAATATGTGTCTAACAACATAGGACCTCCAGCAAACTCTTACTTCATCACTCATAAGAGGATATTGGTTTTGAAGCAAGTAATCAAGCGGGCAGTAATAGTACTGATTAAGTTGACACAATTTTAACAATTCAAATGAAAAGCAAATAAAAACTTCAAAAATACAAAAACTTACATTTTTTCACGAATGCACATAAAGAAATCCACCAAACAATCAGGAAGGGAACCTCCAAAAAGAGACATCAGCGTTTTCTCCAAGCCAAATCATCATCCATTGAACCAGGATCTCCTCCTAACCTACGAAATATAACAACTACACGGGTTCCGTCCAATACAAACTATCGACACTATTGTTAAAATGTTTTCCTTTTGATTTAAAATCACAGACAATCCTAACAATATCCCTGACAATAGTAGAATATATGACATGTTTATTCCTACACATGCAATTCTTTTCCAGCAAAATAGTCACTGAGTGCTCACTCTCTCAGTGCACAACAGTCTGTCATTAGGTCCAGAAAATGATCATAAAGAAAAGATTTTGAATCTTTTATCCAATCATCCTTATGATCCGTTCTAGTTAGTAGGACGAAAGATACATTGCGACCCTTGAATTTACCATTATAAACAGTATGAGATGGAGTTGTTATTATGGGGTTACCATAAGAAAACTCAATCAGACAATTGGTGGTAATATACCTAAGAGACTTTCGTCAGTATCTTGCAACGAATGGGAGAATCGATGGGACATATTGGAAGTCTTCATCTAACAAAATAATGATGGGACAAATTGGAAGTCTTCATCTAACAAAATAATGAAAACGAATTTAAAAATTATTTGATTATGTAAAAGTAAATTTCATTTTCAAAAACACAAAAAAAATGATGAAAATTATAGAGAGAGAAGGAAACCAATGTTAATGTCTCTTTTTGATTTCTTGTGAGTTATACAAGAGAATAGCATTCTGAAACACGTATAATGTCTTTTTTGTTTGTTAATGTTGAGTTATATAAATCATTTGTCACTTGTGAGACATACAATTGTGTGTATTATGAATATACATCTGCATCAAATAATTGATTCTTTAGCAGAAGATCGGGTTTTATTAATTGGTTGCATTATCTTTCGATGCAATAACTCAAATCTCACATTTGAGTTCAAAATAAGGCAAAACTCTCCAATGCATATAAGACTTAAAATTCATATTTGTGAAAAGTGAGTTAAATTCCGGTTTCAATTTGAGATTTGAGTCCTTATTGGAACTCATGCCAATAAGAAAAAGTTCATTCAATATGAGAAAATAGGTTTAACTTTGAGTCATTTGCATCGGAGATGCTCTAACTAGGATGTCTTCCGTAGACTTGTGGACTTTCTACATACATCTTTGGTTTCTTGAATACAGATAGATATATTTTACATTTGTTTATTTCGTTGGTAAAGTTGATCTGCTAGGGTTCAAGGTTCCAATGTCAACGAGGGACAAGAGTAAAGGGGGACATGTGATGCCAACAAACGTAACTCCCAAAGTGAGGAAGTGGGGTACATTACATACTGATACACAAGACAGTAAACACACGACAACCAGCCTCCTCCATGGCAATGGCATGCTACATATTGCACATGCAGTATGAAGATGTGTATTGATTCTGGGGCTCTTTGTGGGAGTGGAGGAGAACATATTTCTTTGTTAAATCATACATACCCTAAAGACTTATAGCAGGGCATATCTAAAGGTACGTGCCTTGAAAAATTATACGTGTATGTATTTCACAATACATTTCATTAGACTGGGGTTGCAGCATGTACCTGTGGACCACTAATGGTCCATGCCCAATTGCACTGTATCCAGTCGCTCATAACTGTTTATAATCCCAACCTGAAAGTAGTATAACCTTCTTGTAGGATTGAATAAGGGATAGTTTGATGTTTATTATAATATCATCATTCAGGAACTGTATTCATCCGAATTTGTTAAAGAATTTAAATATCATTTTTTAGCTTAATACTGTTTGTGTTCTTTGTTCCAGTCTGAACTTAATTCTGTTTATGTAAATCCTACTTTTCATGATTTTGATATCCGTTAACTATTCAGTGATGATAGTAGACCATGTGGACTAGGGAATATCGGTTATATTGTGTTGATGATATTTCTCGTATTCATGCAACCGATATTCCCCTAGTCCATAGTCCATACATATAAGCTTTCCTTTTATATGTACCATTCAAGTTGTCCGTCATTTAGAGTCTAATATTTTCAGTAACAATATTGTGTTGTTATATTTGTGTTTTGGAAGCATCAGTATTTAATACCTTCACCATGCTTAGCTGTTAAATTCACGTTACATTGGTAGACTGCTTTTTCGCCTCCATTGCGTATCTAATTTACGTTCATAAAGCTCTCTATCCAAATTTCTGTTTTTAAGCCCGAGCAAAGCTGTCTGCAAAAGAGAAAAATTGCATTGAGCCCAATTAAGATGATCAGGTTGGACTTGAAACACATTGATACAAGGCAAAAACCAGGGATCCCTATATCTTGTATGACTCCTACCAAATTGTTAAAACCTCCTGAAGCCTATATTCAACCCCAATCGAGACGGGGAAGACGAGGTCTCTGTTAAAAAACTAAATGATATTTCATAAGGTCCTGTTCAGGTAGCCTTTGTCTTTTCCAGTGAGCTGTAATTATCCTTTTCTTTCATGTGTTGGTTTGGATATTACATAGAGAGTAGGCAGTTAAAGTTATTGTATATAGTACTAATAAGAGACGGATCAAATTCCAGCTGATTAAAACATCTTTCTGTGCACCGCTCTACTTTTAGTCATACTTGGAGATGATGAGAAATTTATATGCCGCGATTAAAAAAGAAGTGCTCGAAATGATAATTTTGTTATTGTTTAAATATTAAATTGATGGGATCCAGCAGAGAAACGTAAAATTATACCCATTCATTCATATTAAATTGATTCCAAGATAATAAACAAGAACACCCATACATTTCATCTGAATGATACATTTTCGGTTATACTGTAAAGCATTAAAAACTAGAACAACTCCCAACCCTGAAATCCTCCCATTTGCTAAGAGCACACCATCTTCCCTTCCTCCTTAACTACGACGATAGCCCTCCTCCTTAGCTTTTATTCTTCAAATATCTCTTTGTTCCACCATTTCATGGCTATTTAAAAAACTGGACATCCTTCAACGTGAATACCTGGCGCAATGGGGCATGTCGCCAGAGGACAATGATCGAGTTCAGTCCCCCACCATTTCAATTCGTGCTTCGGATTCTGCAAGGCGAAGAATAGGAGGACGCCCATGAAAGCTGTCCCGGCATCCAAAGCTGCAGACAGGACATAGTTGTATTTCTGCCACCAACGCTTGTGGTATTTGAACACTAAGTAGTTGAAGATACCTCCGGTGATAAGCCAGCTTGCTATGTTGGTGGGAGTTGCAGGCGGCATCCCCGCAAAGCCATAAGTGATGACTGGCATGTTGATCAAGGGAATCCATTTCTTGTCTGGGAAGATTTTGCTCATTGAACAAATTGGAAACGGCAACAAAGCTCCAACAAGGAATAGCCACATCAAGTTCCTATACAATCCTCCGGGTCCAAACAGTCGCCTTGGTCCAATCAGGCCCCATATAACAGAAGCATCGAAGGTGACTCTGTATTTAGGACAAGTCCATGGGCTGTTTGGATTGCGGGATTCAACATCGCATATGTTCTCGATGTTTTCCAGCATCCACCATGCAACTGCGAGGTTCACAATACCGGCAACTAGAGTTCCCACCAGCTGGGAACAAACATCGTGAAATGTCAGTTTACAATAACACAAGTGTCAAACTGGTAATAATCACCTTTAGGAACAAAAACAGAAATGGTAAGCATAGGTTTCTGTGCTGAATCAAATACCTGAGCAGTGTACATGCACCGAGGTGGAATCTTCATATAGTGCCCAAGTTTGAGGTCAGACAGGAAAGAAAGAGCGTGGACAGTGCTGATTCGTCCATAGATTTTGAAAAGCAAGTTTGCAATTGGTTTTCCTGGTAGAATATAGCCAATCATGAATTGTGCTATGATATCAAATCCAGGTTGCTGCACAGAAGCCACACCAATGGTTAGCGAGGTTAGAATGATATTTCACAGTTTGTTAGTACATGCCAGAACAAAGGTGGGGAACATTCAAGAAATCGAAAAATTACTTGGTTAGTTGTAGCTTGAATGACTCCAACAGGGAGGGTAACGATGAAAGACAAGACAAAGGCAAACAACAAACCCCACCATGGCAGCTGCACAGTTTCTTTCCATACAAAAGACATCACCAGGGACAGGACGACGCTCACAGCTAACAAAACAAGGAACCACCACTCAGGCACTTGTTTGTAATTTTTCATCAATTTCTCATGGATATCCATTTTCGCGTTCTTCATTGCCGATTTGCTTTGCTTCAAAATAGCTCTATGAAAAGGAATAAAGGATCACTTTGTCAGTTTAGTCAAATGTATTTTTATGTAAGTGCTGTGCAGATGCTAACGTTGTGTAGACACTAAGAGAAGCTATGTCATTTAAGAATTGAAAGTACCTTCCGTGAAACAGTGCCACATGAACTAGGGTTGCTGAAAATCTTGCAAATCCCGATCCAATGGACAAAGCGAAAAGGGGGCTAAGATAAAGCTTGCCGTAACTATTATAGGCATCAATATTAAGATCAAACTGGGGTGTTAAGATCTTATTAGTTTCGTATTTATGCCCAGTAGAAGTGAACAGCTTGCTGGAAAATATAGGGAACTTTTGAGCATCGAAAGTGTTAAACTTCCAGTAACAAAGAGGGACAATGATGTAGATGAAGATGACAAATCCAACCCCAACGTTGAGAATGGAAGGCCATGGCGTGACGAGGGGGCTGCCATGATAAGCACAAATCCCAGCCCAATCGAGGGTGAAGGCACCAACACCAAGTCCATTGTAACCTGATCCGACCTGCTGAGCCGTGATACTGTGTGGCCAAGCCCAGCAGACCCATGAGAAGAACGTCAAGATGGAGAAGAGATAGCCGGGGAGTGCATAGTAGAGAAAGCTTGCTGTCAAGGCAATGAGAAAAAACTGCATCCGGGTCAGGCCTTTCGTTTTATGGTCTTTTTCATGGAGTGCTCTGTGGGTAAGTTACACAACAGCAAAACAGAAACAGCAACAAAGTTATTGATGTGATCAAAATTGTTTTACTAAACCAGTAATGACACTCATTCAAATTCTCTACTTTATGCTTATTAAAAGATTACTTTTACAGCAAAAGTTTTGCTGTCCCTACAAGAAAATTCCCCATCAAAGCAACATTCACAATTTAAGAAAGTCATCCATCTTACACTTGACCTTATTTATTATAGACTTACAATTGTAGCGTTTTAAGTCGAGACGAATATTATTCCCAATCTGTCAAGAGACAGAGCATGAAGAAACGGTGTTCTCAGGAATATCAACCATTGAACATGCAACAACACATGGCTTATGATTTCACTGAAATTATTACACTTCATTTGGTTGGCTAAGAATGGAGGAATGAAATACTATGTTGTTTTGAGTTTTCACCAGTCAGCTTATTTTTCCTAGTTCACCGAGGACCAAAGAATTCAACTTTATCGTGACTTTTTATTCTCAACAACAACCAAAGGGAACATTGATGAAGGAACGACACATGACAAACACCAAGTCTTTACCTAAACAGAGAAACCTGAGCAACGTTGGAAGGCCACCACATTTCCACCGGGTCGACCAAGTACCTCCTGAGAATCCCAGCCCATCCATACCCAATTATCTGCAACAAATCACCAAAACCCAGAAATTAAACTTTATTCACAACATTAATTCAAAGTAAAATCACATCAAATTGGAGAAAAAGTTCAACAATTTGGCTTCTTGATTTTCTTTTCTAGCCTCTGCCCACAAACATAATTTATTTTTCCTTTTTAGATCAAGTAATGAACTTTTTCTGAATTTAAAAGGCTATATATTTGATACATATAGACAACTAAATAATTTTATGTAATTGAGTCTTATAGAGACGATTTTAAAATGATGATTAAAATACGCTAATAGCAAAGATGAATAGGGTGGATGCAAATATTATTCATTCTCTATGGAGAGAAAGTAGTCATTAAACTATAAAATATAATGAAAACTAATGAAAACTTGAAGTTTTAGATAATGACAAAATAAAGGGTAAAGTGAATAGTATCAAGATTGATTTTTTAGTGTAAAAATGTGTTTTTCGTTAAAGTGAACAGTACTAGAAGTTTTTCATAAAGTTTCCTATAATATATGCTAGGAAAAATCATAATTTTCCAAAATCTTTACCCTACGAATATAAAATTCAGAAAGCGATAATAAAATATAAAGAATAAATATTGAAAAATAGAATAGTGGTCGTGGAACCTGAGTGGTAAGGACGATAACGAGGCTAAGGATAAAACTCAAGCTCTGCTTGTAATAGGCCTTCATAATGGTGATGGCGCCAATCGAGTAGGCATCACCCCCACCGTAAGAAATCCCACAATTCGCAAAAATGGTAATAATAACATGCTCCTTTATGTTGAAGGGCCCGGAGTTGAAGCTGAACCGCCACCCACGGAGGCTGTGCTCACGGCGGGGGAGGGCGGAGGCCATGAACTTTCCGATGGGCAGCGTAATAATCTGCATGAGGATGGCGGAGATTGCCAGCGGCTGAGTGCGGAAGCTGAAGAAGGTGTTCAGGAAGATTAGGAGAGTGCACGACGTCAGCCCCAAGAACCACGCCCTGAATGTCATCACCGGCATCGTCGGGTCGTCGGTCTCCGGCACCACCAGCGCCACCTCTTCTATTTTGCATCGCTCGTGACCGTCCGATTCTGGAAAATCGTGATGTGGGTAATCGTCGCCGGCGCCGTTAGTGCCTTTAGTGCCGTTAGGCGCCTTCTCTGGGTCCGTTTGGTTATTGGACGCCATTGAAACAAAGTTGAAAGCTCCCTCTCCCCCTGTTCTCTCTTTCAGAGTGGACTAAGTATGTGTCCGTCTGTTTTTGTGGTGGTTGCTTGGAATTTAAAGTGTCGGGACTCGAGAGTAAGACCAAGAAGCAGTTAATGCACTCATATTTCATAAGACAGAAGATAGATAATAGATGGTTGCAAGATTCCGTCTTCTTTTATGACATTTGTGTCCTTAAATATTATTGGCCTCGTTTTAAGATTCTGTCTTCTTTCGCATGGTATTTTGAATAAAATAACCGTAATTATAGTCAATTTTATGTAATTTTATTTGTTTTTATCCAATGAGATCGGAATAATGGGTGATACACCGCGTGTTAATGTATAAATTGTGGGATATATGTGCTAACAAATAAAATTTCTCATCATTTATATAAAAACACGTAGTATACCATTTATATTCCGATCACAATAAATTTTGTTTATTTTAAAACGCTCGTGGACCCACTTAAACGTATCTTTCTTACCACATGGGTTCGAAGGGATCCACATAAAAGTCTCCATATCGCCATGCAGGATAAGGAAAAATGATTCTCGATGGATCCTTTTTCTGGGGATTTGTGGATCTCATGATCGTGTTTGTTTGCAGTCAATTTTTGTTACATACTATTTATATTTATTTTTTAATTTTTAAATTTCAAAATAATTTCCAGCCGTACATTATACAATAAATGAAAATAATTACAGAATCTTCCGAATTCCGAAGAAAATGATCATTGCGGAATCCTTTCCAGGATAGGAACTTGTTTTGTCATCGTGTTTGTTCTAGTTCGAAGACAAATATAATGGCATCCACGTGGCAAATGTTGGACCATCCTCTGGCGTTATAATTTTTTTAGTCAAATAGTGCATTGACGCGGGTGTCCGCCAGCCAATACATTTTGATCAGTTGTCCACATTAATCCAACGAGAAATTTTTTAATGTGATTGATACACAAGATGATATGCCACTTGTCATCATACAAATAAGGAGATATATGTGCTAAAAGTGAAATTTTCCACCACTTCTATAAAAACACATGATTTACCACCTGTATTCTCGTCACAATAAAAAATTTCTCTAATCCAACAATACTTCAAACTTGAAATAATTTGTGATTCATCGACATAACTTTAAATTACTTACCTTAAACAGTTGGAATTGGAGTTACAAAATTATGGATCAATGTACCGTGCAACCACAGAAGCAAAATTTACTTTGTACATAAGTTTTCAGCAGAAGTATGACTTTTGACTTATCATATGCACATTGATAGGAAACTGCAAAGATGAAGAATATTTTGAGTTAAACATGTATAATTTAAAATTAAAACTAAGTTCTTTGATAAAAAAAGTAACATAGACAGCGATGAAAAAAATATAAAACTTACACTGCATGGATATCATTGATAAAAGATATTATATTTTTGTAATAATATACTATCTAGTTATTAAACCGTAATGTAAAAGTTGCTCTAGATTATAACTTAAGCAAAGAAATATGTGAAAAGAATGATTCGATATAAAATTTAAAGCCATAGTATTGACAGCAACCAAACACTTGTCTAACAAAAGGAATAAATGTAATCTTTCACACAATTTTAAGAAAGCAAAAAAGACTTGCAAACACACTCATTTGCTTGTAACGTTGATAGCTGAAAGCTACTTCGGCAGCCAAAATTACTATGGCTTTAAACTTTAAAGCCTGCAGACAAAACCCTCAAAAATCATTATTTCCTCCAAATGAAAGACAACAAAATTATCTAGTTATACCTAAGATCTAAACACAGAAACAAAAGCCTCTAAAACAAAAATGCTTTCCTTTTTCACCTATACAAATTTATGAAACCATCCTCTTTTTTTTTGGGTTTTTGAGCAATGTATAAAGTTATAGTCACCAAGCTATCAAATAAAGCTAGAACACCTTCTATCATATTGCCAAACACATTGTAACAACTACCATTCTAGTCATTTTCATCCCTCACTAATGTATGGGATTAAACAAAAAAATTGAAGCAAGGTAAAAACCGAAATAACTCAATTAAACCCAAAAATTAACCATGATCATTCATATGTGTTCCTGAGCAAATAAATAAAAGTCTAATATTCCAACTAATTTCAACATTCATATGTGTTTGCCTAAGAGTTCAGAGCTTGCAAAGCGGAAATAAAACCAACAAAAACTAAAAACGCAAACAACTCTGAAATGCACATTTCAAGCATACAGATTTTTTGCAAGAGCTCAAAATGTATAAGCAAAACTGTAAACACTAATCACTATGTACAAACACGTAATTCTTTAAAAAATATAAATTATCAGTAAGTAATTTCATATGGGCATTTAACAACTCTAAATTCGAAAATTTCAAATTTAGCATACCGTAAATGACCTGGATTTGTCCTTTAGCAGCAAGGACTTTGAAAAAGGGTATTCAAGCCTGAAAACAGAACACCCAAAATCACAAAAACGAAACTTACACAAAAAAAACCCTTTCAATATCCAAATTATAGTTCTAAATACAGAATATCATTAATCAATCCCTTGTCAAATAAAAGGGTTGAAGATGATAAGATATGTGTAATATTCATTTAATATGCAGGAATATTAGAAAAATAAAGCTTCAAGCACATGGGTTTTATATTTATAAACACATCAACGTAAGCAAAAACTTTTCACACTACGTACTACTGTACGTCATTTTTAGTTTTTTTCTTTTTTCTTTCCGCTAAAAAGAATGAAAATTATTGGCAAGTCAAGTATTAATTATGTTGACAGCATAACTCCAAATAATAAATATATATGTTGAGAACATTCTACATTGAATGATAAAAGTTGTTTAAGCGCAAATAAAATTCATCTGACCAAGCTAGCTTATTAGCACTTTAGTCATCATTTCGAAAAATATGTATACATATATCCGATGAAAACGCCATAAGTAATTATACCAATCAACCAACAAAAACAAAAGCATTATAATTGAAGGCTTTTATAAAAAAAAAACCAAGAACTAAAGTGGAATAGATGTTTCTATCCAAAGTTGCTTCCTACCACATTACTTGTTATTAGCACTGTAAAAAAATTGTTATGCATTATTTGAGTGAATTTGCTTGTTTGATCTTTATAAGAAAGCAGTGTAGGATGTTTTGGGACGTCAATAACAATATTTAAAATGTTGAACAGTAATTTCTTAAAAGACAATGGACAGCTCTACTTATAACATTGCTCACGTTAGGTGCAAAAGAAGCTTCTTGAATTAAACCCAAGAGGATAGGACCAAGAATCTTCAAACCTTCTTCCGCGTTGCTTTTCACTGGTTAGGACTATAGTATAGTTTTGACAGAGACAGTATATGAGTCTAATAGAATTTTGGGGCTTGAATTGGTCATGAAGACTTTTCATACAGATTTCTTTTTAAAACTCTACTATTTCGCCATCGCTACCCCAACAAATTGATCATAACCAGAAAATTTAGACTTATTTACTTTAAGGCAAAAGAAAATCAAAGTAATTTAGTTTTCTTCAGTCAAATCTGTTTCTTTTCCTTCTCTTTTCTCATCCCCTTATATTGACCCCATCTTCCTCACACCTTCACTAAGAAATTCACACACAACATTTTCCCTTCTCTCCATAATATCACATCACAGCTCTCTCTCCTCCTCTCTCCCTCTCTAACTCACATAGACTACGTTTTCTAACTCTCTCTGACTCTCTCTCCCCCCAAAAATTAATTATATGATCATCCACATGTGTTTTCTAACTCAAAACTATTACTGTAATTTAAAAAAAAAAAAAGTTTTGAACTTGAAAGCATCCGAGACACTATTCATCAAAATATTGTATCACATGTTTAATTTCTTATAAAAATTATTATTATAAAGTGACTTTCTTTAAAACATTGAGTAGCTAAGTATATTTTTAGTAACACGAAAAATTTGGTTGACATTAAAGTGCATATTAAATTTATTTATGTATAATTTAACATATTATAATTACAGTATCTGAGTGAGATAGTAACATTAGTGAGTGAAATGTAATTCATTGGGGAATAGTGTAAAAATTGGTTGGTCACAGCAACTTTACCGCGTGTGCTCGGACGTCTTGCACACGATGGTCTTGTGCCGACCAAAAGCCACCTTGGCTTTATACATGATCTGTCAGAATTGAGTTCACATAATACCTTCCGTGTGGACACCGGGCCCACAAAGGCATAGTAGTACCTGACGTGTTACGATTGTGTGCTCCACCTCTGCTGACATGAAACTTTTTAGTTGTTTTTTTTCTTTCTAAACGATATTCCAAGCTATTATATATAATAATAAAAAATGACGAGGGTAAATAAGCAAATACATAATATTCGAATTTGTGTGCGAACTAGGTAGTAGACACATTGTTGTGGCTACAAGTATATATTGTGTCTATACAAATATTGACTAATCTCCCTTTGGAAAGAAACTAGTTATACTTGGACAAGAGGCAAAATGGTGTATTCAATCAAATGAGTCATGTTATTTCTCAGCCTAAAATCATATTACAATTAAGAAGATGACACAACACAAATGCATAGCTCAATACGCTCTTACTATTTTGGATCACTTAGGTTGGCTTGAGTAACAACTATATATGTTAGCTCACTAGCTTGTAAATGAATATTAATTAAAAGTAAAAATATGAGGCCTAAGGGGGTTAGATGTGAAGAAGTAGGAGAGGGTGTTCCGTGAGGAAACAAACACATTGAGTTGGACGGGCAACAAGTTATTAGATGAGACATGATACATATAAAGGCGAAAGAGTTTATTTTGTATGTGTATGAAAAGACTAGACACACACGGTCCAATCGTAGCTGTTTTTGGTTGAGAGCTTCGAGAGATTTTTAGTATAATCGGCACATAAGGTGATATGTTAAATGATAATATACAAATAATGAGATATATGATTAAAAAGTTAATAATTTAAAAATAAAATTTCTCACAACTTATAAAAATACATGATATAACACAGATATTCCCATCATAATCAAAAATTTATCGGGAGCTTCACATCAGAAGAAAGAAGAATGAAAGATGATCCATTCCCCATGCATAAAAGAGCCTTCCCCCTTTCATTCATACGTGGTGAGTGGCGGTCATGGCGGGGCCTGCAGTAGACTTTTGCAAGGACCAAGTCGATCAGGGACGCCCAAGCTTTTTCAGCAGGGATGGCGTGCTACAGACGGAAGACTCCGAACCGTTGATTTACAAAGACGGGAGACTCCAAGAGTGGAAGATCCCAGAGTCACAAGTGGACCGCGACTTCGTAAACACACCATTAGTGCTGACCAAAATCAGCAGCTGAGGCTCATTCGGCACTCATTATTATTGTTATCAGAAAACGAGTGATAAATTACGTTTTTTTATATAAATGATAAAAAAAATTATTTTTTAAATTATTAATTTTTTAACACACATATATCACTATTTATATAATAACACATTATCTACCAACTCTTACCCTTCCTCTTGAAAAACATTAAGCAGGCACTTTTAACATTTAGCAAAAGGAGGTCAAACACGGAGACTTATGAACCTACTCTCAAGTCACGAGTTAAAAATCAAAAGGTGTTACAGGACAGCATTCCATTGCAAGCAATGGGTACGGCTTGTGATCTTCTGGACGTGCGTTATATATAAGAAGAGAAGGAATAACAGAGCACTAATTGCAATGGGTACGGCTTGTGATCTTCTGGACGTGCGTTATATATAAGAAGAGAAGGAATAACAGAGCACTCGGTTCATTAGATTTGAGTCAATTTATGCCTTAATATCAAGATTCTCAATATGTAATGTAGGGTTCATTTGATTGAATCAAAATAACTTGAAACTTAGACGTTTAGCATTTACGGATTAACAAAGTCTCAAAAAGTCTATGTGTATTAGTTATATGGATCATAAAACGCTACTGCATTGGGTTTTACGCCATATCTTCCATTAGCCTTAAGTATTCTTTAAGTTAATTTCCAAGTCTTCTTAGGTCTTCTCCTATCCTTTTTTTCTGGCTATCCGTTTCTCAAAGTCACATCTAATCGGAGCATATGTTGGTCTTTGGTTCATATGTTCAAACCATCTTGATCAATTTTCTCTCATCTTATCTTCAATTGCGGTCACTCATACTTTACCTCAAATATCGTTGTTCGTAATACTATACTTTTTTGTGTGCTTACACATCTAACGAAGTATTTGCATTTTAGGATACTCAGTTTTGTAGGTGTTGCTTTTTGACTGCCTCACATTCCGTATCATAAAGAATTGATGGCCTTATTGTCATCCTATAAAATTGTTCATTTAACCTTAGTGGCATATGACAATCAAACAACATGCGATTCATCCATCCAGCTTGTATTCTATGATTAAGATCACCATCTAATTATTAGTTCTTTTGCAAGACAAATCCAATATAACGTAAGCTTTCATTCTTTGGTTCATCCTGATGTCCAATTTTCATCTTGTCTCATTAAACCAGCATTTTTCATGTGAGAACATATTTGTAAATTGTAATGTGTAGTATTGTCCTATTTGGGATAATCCAATCATCTACAACTAAATTTGTAAACCATATGATATGTCATCAACAAGAATCAAACACGTTAATCGACATTTAGTTAATAATCCAATAATTTATAACCACATCATTTAGTTTGCAAATTTAGTTTAAAAAATTTAGTATCTCTAACATTACCCTATGATTATAATATTCTTACTTTTATTGCAGTGAACACTCTTATTAATTAGTTTTAGGTTTCAGTTTTAATTTACTTTCACAGTTTTACACAATATTTTTATAATATAGTTTCGTCTCTCTAGCATTACCCTATGATTATAATATTTTTACAATATAGCTTCCTTAATGACTTGTATGTCACTTAAGTACACACCCCAAAATTCACAATTAGGTTAAGTAACTCATTATTACATGACTAGATAATCCAAACTTCGATCAACGTAAACTTACATATATAAGATTGATACCCAAGATGGCATGCATACACTATTAATTAATAGATAAGTTGCAATCATTAATAGTTGTATTAATTACTACATGTACGTAGAAAATTGCTTAGTGATATTACACTTATCACATTTTCCATCCTATATTGATACTTTCTAATAAAGATAAAGTCACCAAGATATATAGGTCACATCTTTATTAGAACAATGATACAAATATGATATGAAAAATGTGGTAAGAGTAACATTTCTTAAGTTGCATATATATATATATAGGCATGCATGAAGGCGTCTTGTCGCCTGCACATGTAACAGTCACATAACAGAGCATGCATTAGGGTTTTCATCACTGAAAATTTGAGGGTGGGGAAACGATGAATATTCCGAGTAGTACTTTGTTGGCCAATAATCGCTTCGCTTTATATCGACCTTGTTGTCCTCTCCCTGCTTGTCTTCCTCCCCTTCTTTCTTCTCTCCTTCCTTCTTGTTCTCGTCTTCTTTCTTTTCGTCTTTCTTCTCATCCTCCTTCACAACAGAAACCTGCTTCCTGGTTTTTTTATACACATCCTCCGTAAGCTTCGCCGGGTCCATCACGCCTTTTACTACAACCTTGTTGTTGCCTACGTCTGTTTCCACTGACTCCACACCTACAATGTTTAAAAAGCACCCTAAAAAATCTTTCATGTTGATCTGGGCACAAATAGAAAATACGATTGAACAATTTAGACGGCCCTTAAAATCCATGCATACCCCAGATTAAATCCTTAACATGTAAGGAACACAATGAGTGATCCATTTTTTCATTTGAATACAACTATTTGTTTTGTATGAAGAAAGTTGAGGTTCCACCATAAAACCAATTGGAAATATGGGGAGTAGCCCAACCTCTTATAAGTCCATACAAGGTCCCTCCTCTCATCAATATGGATTTCAATCTCAACATATATATCCTATCCGTAATGCCTGTGGTAAAGAAGACATATATTGAACTAAAACAAATATCATGAGCTTGGAAAATGAAAGATTATAATGAGTGATGTATGATGATACAAGTACCTTGGATCTTTCGAATTCGCTTCTGTAGAACTTGGGCGCACGCATCGCAGTGCATTCGAACTTGCAATACCACTGAAACAACAGCAGGAGGCTGACAAAAGATCGTTGAATTGTATAAATAATATGTCACTTGTCAGAGATACAATTGTGAATAATATGAATATATATCTGCACCAAATAATTGATTCTTTAGCAGAAGATCGGGTTATACTAAATGGTTAAGCATTATCTCCGATGCAAGAACTCAAATCACATATTTGAGATCTAAGGCAAAAACGTCTCCAACAAACATGAACTCATATTTAGGTTTTGATTTCAATATAAGATTTGGATCCTTGGTGGAGCCTATTTTAACAAGGAAAAATTGCATTCAACTAAGAAAATAGGATTTGTGTTTTGACTCCAAGCATCTCTAATGCTGTAATGCACATATTCCATTGAAGTAGAAAATCAAAATACGTATATCCCTCACTTTTAAGGGGCCCAAATATATAGATAAATATAGATTTAAAATTTGAGTCCATGCATTGGAGATGCCCTAACTACGTTTTTTTCTGTAGCCGTACGTAGACTTGTGGCCGTAGATTTGTTTATTTCATTGGTAAAGTTGATCTACTATAGTCCAAGGTCCAAGGTTCCAATGTCAATCAGGGAAAAGGTGGACGTGTGATGCCAACAAACGTAACTCCCAATGTGAAAAAGTGGGGTTCATTACATACTAATACGCAACACAGTATAAACACAGGACAACCAGCCTCGACCATGGCAATGGCATGCTGCATATTGCATATGCAGTATGAAGATGTGTATTGATTCTGTGTGGCCCTTTTGGGAGCGGAGGAGCACATATTTCTTTTATTTCAAGAAAAACTAATGAAAATGATTTGAAAACTTTGAGTTTTAACGATAAGAATAAAATAAAAGGTAAAATAAATAGTATCATGATTAATTTTTTAGTGTAAAAATATAATTTTTCGTTAAAATAAACAGTACCAAAAGCTTTCCATTAAAATTCCTTTATTTTATTTGTTATATCATACATAGCCTGAAGACTTAATAGCAGGGCATATGTAATGGGCCTCCAAATATAATAATTATGTGCATGTATTTAACAATACATTTCATTAAAGTGGGGTTGCAGCATGTTCCGTACCAATTGCACTGTATCCTATGTTTGTAAGTATACAACATACAGCTTGCAGAGTCTGGTAGGGTTAGTGTCCTTTTTTATTAGTCTGGTAGGGTTTGTATCCTATTTTTTCTTAAGAAAACTAATAAACAGGGTTTGAAAACTTTGAGTTTTAATATAAGGACAAAATAAAAGGTAAAGTGAATAGTACCATGATTGACTTTTTAGTGTAAAAATATGGTTTTTCGTTAAAGTAAACAGTACCAGTTGCTTTTCGTTAAAGTTCTCTTTTTTCTTTGGTAAAATAGGGTAGTTTCCAAAAAAATACCTATTTAGTGACGTGAAAGTACATGCCTATAGAATTTTGGTTAAATACATAAACAGCACGCTCCAATTCAAGGATATAAGCATATAGTTTTTTTGGTTTTAATTTCCCCAACCTTCAACAGCTCTGGAAAAAACAACTTTCATATTACGTGCATGACCGTGAAATGTCGTGCTAAATACTATAAAAGCCATTTCAAAGACTTGGAAAACATAATCGTAAATCTCGTCACAGCGTCACATGCATTGTAAATCTTTCTCCTAACGGTGAGTAGTGGTCTTTGTCCAAAAAAAATAAACTAATAAAAATAGTTTGAAAACTTTGAGTTTTAAAAATAAAGACAAAATAAAGAATAAAGTGAATAGTACCAGGATTGACATTTAAGTGTAAAAATATGATTTTTCATTAAATTAAACAGTACCGAAAGTTTTTCATTAAAATAAAAAAAAAAAAAAAAAGTAATGGTCTCGTGATATGTGCATGTGGATTGTAGAGTGGAGTTGGGGGTGTCCTTTTCCTGACTTTGAATATTAACTTTCATGTCAGTACTCAAACACGATATTCACTATTTTAGCTTAGCTAGGGAACTGTGATTGGCCGACCCCATCCCTCCATGCATAGGACCATACCTTACCGTTAAATAATGAATTTGAATTCCATCCGGATCCTTACAAACATTATATCCGTTTATAAATGATTTTAAATTATTTTATTTAAAATTAAACGTAAACAATAATTAATTAAAATCTACTGTACACTGTACAATGCATGTATGATAAATTAATAAGATGTGAGAATTCTTAAGATTCTCAATAAATGATTCGGAGAGGATTCTTATCCTAAAATAATGAAGAGAAATGCAACTCTTTAAAAGTTGGACTATTCGCTATTTTATATTCTTGGCATAATTTTCGTGCCAACAATATGAAACATTGTACAAAAAATATGAAGTGACAAAAAATTTATAAAAAGTTCCAATTGGAGAACGGTCTCTTTAACATTCTCAATAATTAATTAGTTGATCTTAAACTTAAGTTGCTTTGTAATCAGTATCAGGAGAAAACACAAGTAGTAGAGAGGCTGGCAGGGGAGACCTTCCTGGTGTCGTGGTGTGGCGCCGCGTGAGTAAAGCCGCGGAGGGTAGTTTAAAATATATATGATTATGTTAATGTCTCATTAGTAATTATATTAATGATAATCTTATGGTGAGTGGAGACCCGGTGCGTGAAAAAAAAAAAAAAAAATTTTAACGAAAAGTTCATGGTACTGTTTATTTTAACGAAAAATTATATTTTTACACTAAAAAGTCAAACCTATTAATATTCATTTTATCCTTTATTCATTTTATCATTTATTTTATCCTTATCGTTAAAACTCAAAGTTTTGAAATACCCTTCATTAGTTTTCTTAAAAAAAAAGTGAGTGAAACTGTGAAAGCAGGTTTTGAAATAATTACCTCCTCTTTTTTCTCTTCCTTGTCGGCTTCCTTAACTTGTTCTTCCTCCTTCTCCACGGGAGGTTTAGGCAAAGGTGAAATGAGCTCCACTTTTTTGCCGCTTTTCCTTTGTAATCTTTCGCAGACCTTTATGGGGTCTGCCGCCTTCCCTTTCACCACCACCTTACTCGCCTTGCTGTCTGTCGTTACATCCTCCACTCCTGCAGTGCACCCACCGTCCACCACAGATTAATTACATTCAAATACTCAAAATTCAAACTAAATACTCCAAATTCAAACTCCTAACACTAATTAAACCCTCCTCCTACCCTTTTAATTGCTTTGTGATTAAATATGAACGAAAAGAAATACACTATAAAAGTATTTTCTTCAAGAAAAACGTGCTAAATAACATGAACTACTCTAAATAAAAAGCACTTTTAAACTCAATTATATGTATTTGCCTAGCTCAATTTGTTTTATTCTTATACAATTCAAAAAACTGATGAGGGAGAGGTGGTCAGAATTCAAAAATTAAGGACGGAAGTAATAAAATTAATAATAAGGAAAATACCAAGTTTACCTTCAAAACCCTTCAAGGCTCGAGCAACTTTCCTTGCGCAAGCTTCACAATGCATATCGACCTTGAGTACAATCTCCGGAGGCTCTTCTTTCTTTTCTTCCTTTTTCTCTTCTTCTTTCTTTTCATCTTTGCTTTCTTCCTTCTTCTCTTCCTCTTTCTCTTTCTTCTCCTTTAATATGTTTCCACACAAAATATATCAATACAAAAATCAACCAGGAAAACTTATAAAATGCCAGTTAATATATACATGAAACTAATCCTTGTTCTACCCAAACAAATTAAGGTATAAATACACAAGAAACCAACAAGAAGAATATTGAACATGGTTTGAAATACTAGACCAAGATCTGAAAAAACACAACACTGTTCAAACAACATAAACATATACAGAAAGCTAGTAAATAAAACTAAGTGTCGCCCAAATGCTTACTTCGCCCATTTTTCTTGCTAATTCTGAAAGCACTTTTCTTCAGAAGTTTGAATGAAGATGGATTTAAGTACGTCGTGCAATCTGGAAACAAATAGTGATGAAAGAGTAGACAGAGTATATATATTCACTCTCTTTTATTTTTTTTTATCTCACTCCTTTTCCTCTGGCTCTTGGTCACTCTCTTCTCTCTCCTTTCAGGGGTGTGGGGAAGGAAGCAGAAAAACATTTAAGTTACAGTAATGTTATTCGTATATCTTTTTAATATCATCTTAGGTGGTATCCGATATGAACAGCTACAAATTTGAAAAATTTGCAAAATTCAAGGAAATGAAGGAGAAAAATTCATCGTATACCACAATCATCATTTAATTAACTAGTTTTTCTTAATTATTAATTTATTAAATAATAAACTAAATTTAAAAATCTAATTAATTCAAATGATGTGGTTGTCCACATCAAATACCACATCGGGCGGTATGAAAATGTGGTACAAAAACATGATATGAATAATGTGGATGCAAATTTCTTCCTCCTTGATCTTGGACAAAATTGCACCTACAAAATAAATAACACCTTTGGTTATGGCCACAAGTCTCACGGGCCCACGATGAATTGGGGGGCTTTGGCCGAAGAACCTTCGATGTCAAAGTTAGAATTTAGAGAGAAATAGTGTTTAGAGAATTTTGGGATTTTTGCAAGAGTATTGGAATTAGTGTTTGGTGAAAATGGGAACCAATTTATAGGAGAGGAAAGGGTGGCCGGCCTTTAAGCCTAGGGTGATTTATTTTGGGGGGTGATGGAGATAATGGGCTAGTTATTTTGGGGAGTTATGAAAATAATTGGCTAGTTAATTAGCAAATAATCATAACCTAATTAACTAGCTATTTGAATGTCATAAAAGGGGAAGAAAATGGTAGCAAAAAACAGAAAATAAAAGGCATGGCCGACTCTAGTGGGTAACCGGCTTTTGGTAAGTTTGTTTGTTATAATTTGGTGGTTTAATTGATAATTAAGGGATTGGTTAGGTAATTAATCCCTTAATTAGTCAATTTCAGGAAATATGAAAGGAATATATTATTTAGTTAATTTATTGGCTAAATAATGGAATATAGAACATATGGAATAAATTAGATTTTGGGAATTACCTTATAGAAAGGATTTGGTGAAATAGGTTTTAAATTGTTACCTATTTTGGGCACTTTTGACTTGGTTGAAAGATGATTGCCCACTGCTCGCGCGTAGGAATCCCGATATGCCTCAAGGGTATTTCTGTCATCTTCTGTCTAAAAGTCCACGTGTCGCCTAATGAATATTTTTTGCTCCACAAATAACATTATTGTTTAAGTTACAATAATGTAATTTTTGTACCACAATTGTATACCGCCCTAGGTGACATATAATATGGACAGTCAGATCATCTAAATTAATTAGCATTTAATTTCAAAATGTTAATCAATAATTAATAAAATGATTGTTAATTAAATAATGATTGTGGTATACGAGGAGTTTTCTTTTGCCACCTAAAATTATTTAAATGTTTTAATTAATAAAAAGATTGAAATTAAATGATGTAGCTTATTCAACTCATCTGCCGCTTAAGATGGTAAAGAAATGTGGTATAAAATTGTAGTAAAAATAGCATTATCCTTTAAGTTAAGTGAGAATTCTACGTGTCTGACGTGGATTTGTTTAATGCTAACTCAGCTTCTCACAAATTGCCCCCGTTTTCCTTCGAAATGACCTGCATGGTCTTTCATAGGCCTGGTTTGGTACTGAAGTGATTCTGAAAAAAATGGATATCAAAAAAAGCTGTGAGCTTTTTTGTGTTGGGTAAACATTCAGCTTCAATTTTTTTCACAGTTTTGGATGAAAAAAGCCAAAAACACAAAGCTGCAAAACCCAGCTTTGAAAAACTGGCTTTTTTTCACATCTGTTTTACATAAAAGTTTACCAAACACTATAATACTTTCTCTTTTTTCAAAAGCACATTTACAAAAAAATTTACCAAACACTCTGCTGCTTATTCTCACAGCATTAGAAAAAAACTTTTTTTTTTCAAAACACAGCAATACCAAACCCACCTATAGTGCTGTTGGTATCAACTTTTTTTTTTCAAAACACAGCAATACCAAACCCACCTATAGTGCTGTTGGTATTAAAGGCAAGGTAGGGACAAAAATCATTTTACCCAGAGAAAAGGTGAAAAGATGGTAACGAGACAAGGGTGGAAGGATTATCTTTTCGTTAAATGTTTACGTTGTACGTAAAATACCTCTGTTTATTCATTGGATCGGTAAAAAAATCAAAGGAAAATTAATGAAAATGATTTGAAAATTTTGAGTTTTAACGATAAAAATAAAATAAATAATAAAATGAATAGTATTAAGTTTGACTTTTTAGTATAAAAATATAGTTTTTCGTTAAAGTGAATAGTATCGCAGGTTTTTCGTTAAAATATCATAAATTCAATCATTCAATTGCCCTCTTTAGCAGACATGGACGATAAAGCATTGGGTTATGATACGATCTGATTTTTCAAAGGAAAGTTTTGAGGTACTTAATAAAAGGACAAGACTCTAGACTAAGGGGTCAAGGCAGTGTGATTAATGATTATATGTATAAACATATGTTGTCTTGCGTCACTAAGGCCTGGTTTGGTACTGAGGTAATTCTGAAAAAAACTGATATAAAAAAAAAAATTTGTGTTTGGTAAACATTCAGCTTCAGTTTTTTTTCATAGTTTTGGGTGAAAAAAAAGCCAAAAACAAGAAGCTGCAAAATCCAGCTTTGAAAACCCGGCTTTTTTTTCACATCTGTTTTACATAAAAGTTTACCAAACACTATAATACGACTTTTTTTTTTCAAAAACATTTTTACAAAAAAAGTTTACCAAACACTCTATAGCTTTATTTCACAGCCTTCTCACAACACAACAGAAACAGTTTTTTTTTTTCAAAGCACAACAATACCAAACCAACCATAAAGGCAAAGGATTAGCCAACCTAGACCAAGATTCTCTTCGGATCTTTTTTGTAGGGATTTGTAAATCAATTAATCGTGTCTGTTTATCATACATTAATTTTCGTTAAGTACTATTTATATTCTATTTTAAATTCAAAATGATTTCTAACTGCACGATATACGATGAACGTAATCAATTGATTGATCATCCAGATCCCCACAAAAAGAATCTGGAGAGGATCCTATTCCAGCCAACCTAGGACCATCTTTAACCTTTAGTGTAAATTTTAGGTTCTAAATTTATCCCAACTTGCTTCAACTATTGGGGCAAATATGATTTTTAACCAAAAATTCATTTCTAGGGCAAATATAGCCCAGGATTCCCTCCGGGTAAGTGAGATTGGCCCACCATATATATGTTTTTTTTTACCTTTTTAATTATAAATTCATTGAAATCAACAGTTAAGATCTAATATGATCAAATTTAACAGTAAAAAAAAATATAATGATCCAAATTTAAATCTAATAGCTAAAGTAATAAAAAAATTTATGTGTTTCATATTCCTTCAGAGTGTTTCACTAGTTTCATGGTGTCGGTTACAAATTAAGATAGGATAGTCTACTTTTTTTTTTTTTTGGAAAAGTTACTTTAAGTAAAAAATTATCCTAAATTTATTTTTCAATATTTTTGGGCTAAAAATTTAATCCATAAAGGTTGGAGGAAATTTTTTTTTTCTGGGTTAAAACCTAAATTTTCTAAATTAAAAATTAAAAATTTTAACCTAAAATCTAAGTCTAGAAAATGAAGTGTGAGGAAAAATAAACAGAGTGCAAAATCACTTACCAATGATATACATACACATTTATTGGAGTTTAACGCACACTATATGAAATGTATTATTTAGGAATCAATTTAATTTTTCTCTGCTTTCACGAGTAAATAATAGTTTTAGATGAATAATTGAGATTGATTATTATGTTTCGAAAGATGACTAGATTATAATGAACAAAGACAAAAGAAAAAAGCATTATGTTCTCTCGATCGATCAGCACAAGAAAAAGATAAAGAATAAGAAAAACGATTATGTGGAGGAGGAAAATGAGGCTGTCACAGCTGACAGCTCTTCCCTTTCTCACTCGCTTGGTAGGTTCTGTATATTTGTGTGCATTGCTAGCCAGAAATATAAGATGGAGCCCAAGCGGTCCCCAGGGTTTTGGATTCCAAGCACCCAAGTGATTATCATGTGGACTAAAAGCCCAGATCAACATCAGGGTCGGGCTGGGAAGTGGGAACCCGGAAAGGCCATCAGCATCTGGAAAGAGGAGGTGGAATCCAGCGGGACCCATCTCATGGAAGGCCATCAGCATCTGTGACTCTTTGAAAGTCTTTCCGCGTCCTCTGTGAATTGTGATGATAAACATTATCGTCATGTATTTCTCCATGAAATGATCATGAAATTAGGAGCATTCGATCAAAAAATATGCAAGTAGTAATAAATTAACCAGAAGAAAAGAAAGAAAGAAAAGGTGATTGGTATTTGGAGAGGGAAGGCCTTTCTTCATGTAACCAAATTGGCACTTGGCACCCAATCAATCATCAAAGAATCTCATGCACTCACTGTATTTAACCAATTCTATATGAAAGAAATGAATAAATACAAGTTAGAATACTTTTGTATCAGTGATTCAGTATATAATCCATTTAAACATGCAAACTAACGGTTGGAAATTTGAGTAGTTTGAGTAGAAATTTCTTTGTCCCACATTAGCCATTCCCACAATATTTTATCACTTTATAAGGCTTTGTCATTTATAGAAAGTGATTGGAGTAATAGGCCTGGAGAATAAAAATGGGCTCACCCTTGGAATTGGGCTTTGGGGTATGGGATCACCCTTGGGGTTAGGCTTTGGGGTGCACTAATTAATTGGTAATTAATTATAATTAATATATATATATATAGATAATTAATATAAGTGTGCATGATAATATATAATTAATTATCAAAAGATGGGCCTTGGGCTTGGGCTCTAATAATTAAATTATTTAATTAATTATTTTCGGATTTAATTAATTATTTTTAATTAATTTTTAATTTAATTAATTATTATTTTTTTATTTACCAACAGACTCATCCTTTCAAATGAAGTCTGAATAGTTCAGAAAGAACACAGAGCAAAACATCCATCTGGAGAAGATGTCTTCCAACAGACACATCTCATTCTCATACCTGTTGCGAACAGGCATCCTTCTATTATATATACATCCATCTGCATGGCATTTAGGACACAGCAAATCAATATTCTTCTTCTGCAATCACAAACATCCTTTCTAAGAGAACCACACAGAAATTCGCCGGAAGTTAAGTTTTCCGGTGCTGGAATTCTAACTTGATCGTTGAATCCTGGTGAAGCAGACGTCCGTAGAACTACAAGCACTGAGTAGGGACAAAATTTCTGTTTCAAGGACATTGCGGTACGCAAGCCTCGATCTTCAATTTTTCTGTTTAAATTTATTTCATTGTTCATACTCTGTTCAATGAATTTTATATTCGCATTTATTGTTTATTAGCATATATATAATTAAATCACTGATTGTTGACATATATCCAACATTAACAGTTGGGAAATCGTTTGTTTGCCAAAGTCTGTTTGCAAACCCTAACAGCTACCTATTTACCAAAAACAAAACCAAAGCAGGCATTAGACTAACCAGCTGATCAAAGTAGCACTAAAGACTCAACTCACACAATTACCAATCAATTAAAATTTTCTATTTATGGCATTATGTGATTCACACGAATATATAGCCCAAATGAGTTTAGTTATATGTTACACACACACACGTGCGCGCGGCAGACACATATATACATACAGATACAAAAACTACGAAGGGGAAAGAAGAAAGAAGGGAAGGCGAAAGCCGCTGAGATTTATATGGATCAAAAGGTGATTCGGATATCTAATTAGAATCCTGAAAGCAAAAGCTTGTGATAATTCCATGACACATGTGTTAAGGGTAGTAATGTAAATGATGCTATGTAAGTGTTGTTAGAGTTGCTGTGAGAAGTTTGTTATACCTTACTTAGTTAATAAGTTAGGTAGTTATCCTATATGTAAATGATGGTATATATACCAAAAGTGTAACATTATTCAAGCAATAGAAATTACAATTTCATTTCTCTCTTCTCTCTATCTTTCTTACTGGATCTCTCTGAACTTTAACATGGTATCTATCGCCGGTGTTTAACGACCTTTGACGATCCTTCGTCTCCCTGCATTCTCTGTGTTCTCTCTACGCTACCAACAATGGCGGTCTCTCATCCGCCTCTCTCTGATTCTACATCACAGCTATCTTTTGCAGATTCTTCAGCCCCAAGTTTGTGCCCTAATTCGGTCAATTCTTCGATCACAATTCATAACATTGGCTCACTGGTCTTGATCAAACTGACGACTACAAATTGGATCACCTGGAGTGCTTTATTTGCACCGATATTTCGCCGGTACAATCTCACTGGAATAATTGATGGTGGAACATGCATTATATATATTGGAAAGTGGTCCTTTGCAACTTGATAGATGAAATGTGCCAACAGAAAACGAAATTTAAAGGGGCATTAAGCCGAAACCCTGACTACACAGAAGCCCGAAATAACTTCCCCATCTACTTCTCATATATGATATCTGTGATAGTAGGCGAGACTATACACTTTGGTAGGCTCACTCAGTTGCCTAGTTGCCCAGCATAGCCACCCCTAGCAACCTTGGGGTTTGAGTTGGACTCGTGTCGGGAAAGATATTTTTGCTCTCTATGAAACTTTTTCCCTTCAGCTGCTGAATTGAATTGCAATATCAACTTCTTCTTTTCAAATGAGACCAATATATGGGACACAACAACACCATTCAGATTTTAACGGGATCAAAATGTACAGAGCCTCACTCTTTATGTTTATCTACTCAAATATATGGGACACAACAACATCATTCAGATTTTTACGGGATCAAAATGTTCAGAACCTCACTCTTTATGTTTCTCTACTCAAGAAGAAGAGAAATCTATTAAAAATCGAATAGAAACATTTACATCTCTTCTACAAATAAGATAGATGAGCGGAAATATGTTAACTTTCATGTGTTATATATGTATGGACACAACTGATTAATCCCTTGTACAGTGCACTAAGACGATAAAATATGGTTATTGGTTGCATGGTTTTATCAGTGTCTGAGCGGGAATATGCTAACTTTTGTCATCTGGAGCCCACGCTTTTTGAATTTTGATCATCCAGATTCCATTCTCTCTCCAGTACATTGCAGGGAATAAGTTATTACATTCAATTACATCGAAGTCGTTATCCTAAGGGCTAGTTTGGTATTGTTGTGTTTTGAAAAAAAACTGTTGTGAGAATAAGCGGATGTGAAATAAATCAGCAAGGTGTTTGGTAAACTTTTTTGTAAAAGTACTTTCGAAAAAAAAAAACAGTCTGATAGTGGGTCTTTTCATTAAAGAAGCACTGTAGTTATGTGTGCTTTGAAAAAAAAACCAGTTTTCCAAAGCTGCAAATAACAGCTTCAGCTTTTTCTTTTGATTTCAGCTTATTCTCACAGCAGCTTCCAAAATAAGCTCTTTTTTTTTTCAATTTACCAAACACCTAAAATCCTCACAGTTTTTTTTCATAAGAGTTTTTTTTTTTAAACACCTCACTGCCAAACCATCCCTAAGTACGGTATGCCATATATGTGATCCGTCATGTATGTACGAATGCCGGCAAATCGAAACCCCTGGTTCTAAAATGATGACGTATCAATTGCATCGAAGTCGTGATCCTAAGTACTAGACGTGTCTTCATCGGTTTGAATTAACAAAACGTCTTACTTATGGTCCATAATTGCACTTGACCTAACTATTGACCTTAAAATATAGTTTTTTTCTCAATTATTTTGACGATCTTGAAATAATATTGGCAGCCCTCCTATCCAACAAACTCTGTGAACTTTAACATTATATTTAACTTGGGATGTAATTTTATTTTAATAATGGAATCATAATTAATCATTTACTTAAAATAATATTGGCAAGAAGTTGGAAAGTATGGAAGGTGAGGTGGGTGAATTAAAGCCACCACATGCACATGCAAGAAATTGCAACTATTGGCGATCGTCAGAAAGTCACAATCTTCGTAACGACAACCCTCAATTATTATAGCGAGAAAATTTTCAATGTATTTAGAATATGAAGTAACATATCACGTGTTATTGTAAAAATGATGAGTTACTTGAGTTGAAAAATTAATAGCTTACAAAATAAAACTTCTCATCTCTTATACAAGAAAATTTTCCTTATTACCAGAACACGAGTGTATCTATATAAGTAGTGAAAAATTATATTTTTTAAGATATTAATTTTTTAACATATATATCTCACCATTTTTATAGTGATACGTTGTATACCACTTCGTATTCCGATCACACTAGAGATGGTGTACTTTGAATTACGGGTACAACAAAAACTTTTGTCCACCATAGCATGAAATCAACCTTCCAATATCAACGTGTTCGCATCCCATTAGCCCTATGTACGAACTATTGTGCGCTCTCTGTCTCTTTTTCACTCTTCCTTAAGGGGAGTTTTAACGTAATTTGTCATATTATAAGGGAGTTTTAACGAAAAGTCCACGGTATTACTTACTTTAAAGAAAAATCATATTTTTACACTAAAAAATCAAATCTAATACTATCTATTTACCCTTTATTTTGTCTTTATCGTTAAAACTCAAAATTTTCAAGCCATTTTTATTAGTTTTCCTTATTATTTATAAGTGGTGAAAAAAAATAATTTGATGACTAATTTAATCATATTATTATCTACGTACGAAAGACCTTTTTTATAATCGGCATTACACGTCTCTTAAGATGTTTTGAACGTGTTTAAAAATACAGAAAATAATATTGAATGAACAGCTGATTGAATCACATTATTGTTAGCCTATTGTGAGGTACTAATTAAAAAAAGTACAAAAAAATTAATTATTAAAAAAATATTGTTAAAATGACAAAACCCCTGCATTATTTTGGGATATCTTTGAAGTTTTTTTTTGTCTTGAAGGTATTTTTGTCCAAATATTTTTTATGAAGCTTGGTGACCCCAAAAACATTATTCACTTTTTGTGTTGGCTTTATATAAAGATAGATATTGCTCTCTTCTCTCTTTCTCTTTTGCTTTGTTCCACCGAATTGTATTCCTATTTTTATATATTTTGGTATAAATATGTATATATAATTATAAAAAAAAATTAACGAAAAGTTCAATTTTTTTTTTAATTTTAATGAAAAATGACAAATAAAGGTGTAGTAAATGATACCAAAAAAAAATAAAAATGTGATTTTTCGTTAAAAATGAACAGTACCATGAATGTTTCGTTAAAATTTCTTTATTATAAAAGTTGGTTTCGTGAGAGCAGTCGTCCCATTCAATCATTTTAGTTCAGAAGTTCTCGCCTGAGAGCATCCACTATTCACTGCAATGGGGGAAAAGGAAAAGGTACGTAATAATTGGTTTAGTTTGTGTTCTCTTCATTTTTTTCTTCCAAGGATAAGCAGATAACCCAAATGATGATTGGTGCGGCTAAAACTAGAAGGCTTTAAGCTCTTGTTTAAGTTTTGTGGTTCCTAATCTTTTATTTATATCCTAATGAGAATCCAAGTCCCCTCCTCTATTCTATTTTGTTGTTTGTTGCCCCTTTCTCTCTCTCCCCCTCTCTCTCTCTGGTACTGATTTTGCCACATACCTTCACCATGATTAGCACTGTTCCACTTCTTTTTGTCTACACTTTTGCACAACAATCTTCTGTATTATTTATATATTTTATAAAGATTCATTCTTGTCAATCTTTGGTCAATGTACATATTTTTTCTATTAATATTAAAAATGGGTAATCCAGGTTACGACTATGGTGCTGAAGGTGGATCTTCAGTGTCACAAATGCTACAAGAAGGTCAAAAAAGTTCTTTGTAAATTCCCTCGTGAGTCTCTCTTCTCCTAGATTCGTCTATAGTTATTTGATGAAAAATCAAAGTTAAAGTTCTTTCTTTTTGGGAAAATAAGATTAATTCAGATTAAATGTAAACTTAGTAAATTAATGTGTGTTTGTGAACAGGAGAAATACGAGACCAGAAATACAACGAGAAGCAAAACCAAGTGGTGATCAAAGTGGTATGCTGCAATCCAGAAAAGATAAGGGACAAGATTTGCTGCAAAGGTGGGAGTGCCATCAAAAGCATCAAGATCAAGGAGCCCGAGAAGCCCAAAGATGACAGCAAGCCCGAGACTAAAGGTGACAGCAAGCCCGAGACTAAAGGTGACAGCAAGCATGAATGTGGCGGCAAGCCTAAATGTGACTGTAAGCCTAAATGTGATGACAAACCTAAATGTGACTATAAGCCTAAATGTGACAACAAACCTAAATGTAATGGCAAGCCTAAATGTGACGGTAAGAAAGATCATGTTGTGCCAGAATGCCCACCGCCTGTACGAACATGTTGCATGGATTGTTGCCAGGGGCATGCAGGTGGCCCGTGCTGCAGTGGTTATGGCGGCAATAAAAAAGATGACTGCAAGCCTAATGATCCTGTTGTGCCAGAGTGCCCACCACCTGTCCGAGTGTGTTGTATGGATTGTTGCCAGGGGCATGTAGGTGGGCCGTGCTGCAGTGGTTATGGCGGTAAAAAAAAAGATGACTGCAAGCCTAAAGATCTTGCTGTGCTAGGGTACCCAATGCCTGTCCGCGCATGTTGTATGGATTGTTACCAGGGGCATGCAGATGGCCCGTGCTACAGTGGTTGTGGCGGGCGGCCATGCTATAATGGTTGTGGCGGGCGGCCGAGCTACAATGGTTGTGGCGAGCGGCCCTGCTACAGTGGTTATAGCGGGCGGCCAGCCCCGTACATCCAGTATGATGGTTACTATATGAGGCCTGTGTATAACAGTTACGGCGGTGACAACATGGGGTATTGTGTTACTCACCCTGACTATTTCAGTGAAGAAAATCCCTCAGCTTGCCCAGTCATGTAAATCATCGATCATCTTGTTCGACCGTGACACCTTTTTCAATCTAGGGATAATATTTTAGCAGTTTGTCGGTTGATATTAATATTATAGGAAAACAGACAAAAAATCCAAAAAAAAATACTTAGGTTTAATGTAAAATGATAAATAAAGGTAGTTTTCGTTAAAACTTCCTATTATTATGGGTTGGTTTGGTATTGTTGTACTTTAAAAAAAAAGCTATTTCTGCTGTACTGTAAGAATAAGCGACTGTGAAATAAAGTAGCAGAATGTTTGCTAAACTTTTGCGTAAAAGTGCTTTTGAAAAAAAAAAGCAGTATGATAGTGTTTGGTAAACTTTTATGTAAAACAATTGTGACTGTGTAAAATAACCAAAAATGGTATAATACTAGATGTGCTATTAATTTAATTTTCTTAACAAATATAGGTTAATTTTCTTTACAATTTTTAATCCACTATTGCCATTTTTTTATATTTCATTCCAGCATTATCTAGTCATTATTCTTACGATATTTTAATCCACTTTTGCCATTTTTTATTCCATTATATTATCCTCTAGTCTTCTTCTTCAATGATACAACTGCAAGCACTCCATCCAAATCCTCTCTCTTTGAAAAGCTCAAATCACCTTCTTCTTTTTTTGTGAAAAAACCCAGATCAAAATTCTTCATTTTCACCGCCACCGGGGTGCCCCGGTCGCGATCCATCGAAACCGATGCAATGCAGTAGAGCGGGTTCATCTTCAACCCCAATCAGACCATCCAATTAGACAAAAAGCGAATTCGATTGTTGAAATCCGAATCCGTTCTAGCGCCGATCAAACGGCTCCAATTTATACAAATGCAGGACCCGATCTGAAACCAAAACGAACCTTAAAGAATTGGAGCTTCTGGTTCTAGAAAGAGAAAGAAGAGACTGAGACAGAGACTCATGAAGAGCTCAACACAGCAAGAAGGAGAAATTGAGGAGGGTATTTATGAGATTGTGAAAGTTTCATTAAATTCTGTTGTTCACCCTCTTGAAAAAAAAAAAGCTGGTTTTGAGAAGCTGCATTTTGCTGCTTCAGCTTAAAATGACAGTGATTTTGAAAATAAGCTGAGTTACCAAACACAAATTTTACTCTAGCTTTTTTTATCTCAACTTTCTTTTTGAAATAATCTCAACCCCAAACCACACCTAAGAGTATACCTGTAAACGGGTCGGGTTTATTGGGTTTGGGTTGGGTTAAATTCGACCCGTTAAGTTAATGGATCATCCGAACCCAACCCGTTAAGTTAACAGGTCATCCGTTTCATCCGTTAACAACTATTATTATTATTTTTTTTTTTTGCATAGAGTTTATATTTTGTTGTTAAGACTTTACTGAAATTACTAAAACATCATCAACTAATGGGTGTTCACGGGTTGATCCAAAGTGACCCGTTATTTAACGGGTTGTTAACGGATTCACATGAACATTGTCAAGTCACAATCATGTTATTCTGTTCTTTAAATCATTAATATAGACCATATAGAGAAAGAAATACATCCCATCATGAAGATGAAGATGAAGTTGGTGCCTGCTACAATTTTCAATGCAATATAAGTTTCCACTCCACGTTCCCTTCTTTGTCCTGCACACTGCACGTGCATTATTAGTTATTTCCTATTTCGCAAGTTGATTTTCATCAACTACTAATAAACAATTAGTCAAGAGTGTAATTGAGGAGGTGTGAACAGAAGAATCTAGCTACCTTCCTCATTTGCATTTTACACTTATCTTTCTCATTTATTAAGCGTAACATGAATTCTATTAACACAAACAAAATTTTTATTTCTTTTAAAAAACTCATTATTTTTTTCTATATTTACCTTTATTTCCAAAAGTTAACCTTTTTTCTCTCCTACCATAGCGTGTGCTAATCTAAACTATTTTTTTTTCTTCTTTCATTACCAAAAACAAAAACCCACCCAGAAGCAATCTCTTGGTTTCCCAGAATTTATATGAGTAACACTAATTGATCAGGATAGTGTGTTTCAATCCACGTAAATTCCCAACCCATAAGCAAACCCTTGGCCTCCCAGGGCTCATATGAGTAAACTAAAGAATGAAATTTAGCTACCATTCCTCATCTAACAATGCTCAACTATATCATTATTTTCAATCCCCACATTGTTAGATTCTACCATAAACTAAAGAGCAGCTAGGGAGATTAAATTTGTAAACAAAATTTTGTAAACTAAATGACATGAAGGTTGATGATCTGATTATTACTTAAGTGTTAATTACATATCATTTAATTTGCAAATTTTATTTACAAATTTAGTTTCCTAACATTACTCTAAAGTAAACAAATCCTTGATCCCTCTTCGCCTCCAAATGTCAACAAGAGAGAAAAAGCAGCAGCAGCAACCTAGATACGTGTGTAATAATGTGTTCCCAGAAAATAGAACTACTCCTAGGCCTGCTTTTCATTCCTCGTTTTGTTTGTTCGAGAATTGATTGATATGTTTATACACAAATAAGCAAAAGCTAAAACCCCACTTGTCTAATCCAACACCATGTTTGTATGACCGAGCTAGGACCGAGAAGTGGCGCATTAATCCAGTGACATTTTCTACATTGATCAAAATTCACGGGCAATCAGGGTATTTTGATGGGTGCTTGAATGTTTATGAGGAAATGAAAGTTATAGGGGCTAAGCCAAACTTGGTTATTTATAACACTTTGTTGGATGCTATGGGAAGAGCTAGGAGGCCTTGGCAGGCCAAGAAAATTTACCGACAGATGATCAGCAATGAGCTTTCACCAAATTGGGTAACCTATGCAACTCTTTTAAGGGCCTTTGGTAGAGCTCGTTACTGTGATGATGCTCTTTAGGAAAAGGGACTGGAGTTAAATGTAATTCTCCATAACACCCATTTACCTATGTGTGCTGATGTTGGTTACACCGACGAAGCCGTTGAGATTTTTGAAGAAATGAAGAGTTCTGAAACACTGAAGCCTGACAGTTGGACCTTTTCGTTCATGATTACCATATATTCTTGTAGCGGGAAAGTCATAGAGGCAGAAGCAACATTGAATGAGATGTTGGAAGCTGGTTTCGAGCCAAATATCTTTATTTTGACATCACTCATCCAATGCTACGGTAAGGCAAAACACATTGATGACGTTGTCAAAATATTCAATCAACTCCTAGAATTGGGAATAACACCCGATGAGCGTTTCTGTGGTTGTCTCTTGAATGTGATGACCCAAACACCAAAGGAAGAACTTTGCAAGCTCCTGAATATGATGACTCAAACACCAAAGGATGAACATTGCAGATGCAAGCTCTTGAATGTGATGACTCAAACACCAAAGGACGAACATTGCAAGCTTGTGAATTGCATTGAGATTGCTGATGAAAAATTAGGGTATGTGGTAACTTTTGGTGGAAAAGCAAGAAAGTAGTGAAAACTTAAAGAACGAAGCATCACAACTTTTTAACTCGATTGGTTCAGATGTAAAGAAGGCTTACTGCAATTGCCTGATTGATCTTTGTGTGAACCTCAATCTCTTGGAGAGAGCCTGTGAGCTACTAGACTTGGGGATCACACTTCAGATATACATAGGCTTACAGTCAAGGTCTCAGACCTAGTGGTTTTTGTATCTTAAGGGCCTCTCTCTTGGGGCAGCTCTGACTGCATTACTTGTTTGGATCAATGACCTATCTTGGGTATTGGAATCCGGTGAGGAGCTTTCGCCGTTGTTTGGAATTAATAATGGACATGGGAAACATAAGTATCCAGACAAAGGTTTGGCGAGTGCATTTGAGTCGCATTTGAAGGAATTGAATGCTCTATTCCATGAGGCCTTAGACAAGGCTGGCTGGTTTTTTACAACAGAAGTTGCAGTCAAGTTATGGTTAGAGTCTAGAAGTTCATCCGAGTTAGTTACTGCTTAGATGTTGGGCTGTTTAGTTTACTGGCAAAACTCATCACACTGAAACTGCAATGTGAAACTGGTCTTTGCTGCTTCTCAGTTCTGTATTTATATGTTTTTGGAATTCTCTTTGGGCGTAGAGAACAGTTTTGTACCATTAGAATTCAACTATGAAATCTTCTTTCATTAGTCTTACAAAGTTAGTGAAGTTCTTAGAAATCCATCCTCGTACTCAGTAGTAATGCGCCTATATGTGTGATGTGATTTGAATAACATCATCGGTTAGATCATAGCTGAATGAGGTTTAAGAAATCGAAGAAGTGAAAAAGTCCAGTTTCCTTTTGTATGCTACGAAAGTTTTGAAAATTCCTTATGATCAAAACCATTTGGGAGTCACTCCAACATGAGAATGACAGGAGGTACAAAAACCGTCACCAGGGCCGACCTTGTGAATTTGAAGGCTCTAGGCGAGCCTTAAAAGTGGGATTCTAGAATTATTGAATCCCCAACTCTTTGTACATTGATATGTAGAAAAAATAATTTGTTAATACATTAAAAAATGTATTTCTACATCAAATACCATTAAAAATTAATATTATAACAAGAAAGATATATAAACATTAGATAATACATGTGTCGCATTTTTAGATGCAAATGTACCAATTGAGTTTACATAATCCAAATTGTTATTAGATTAGGCTTTCTAATTATATTTGGAAAAACAATACTTGTTTGGGGAGTCTTCATCATGTTTCGAACAGGAGATGGTAACCAAATAAATGCCTTCTTTTCCACTACGCCACCAAGTTTTTTGTGTTATCCTTCTTACTTTAAAAGTATTTATACACTATACATACATATAAAAAAAAAAATTGGGGGCCCCCAGAAGTTGAGGGCCTTAGGCAGTTGCCTTACCAGGCTACCCTCAGGGCCGCCCCTGACCGTCATAGACTAAAGTGACCTTAGATGCTTACTTTTTTAGGCTTATTTCCGCTATTATAATTGTCGAGATACAAGGCATGTTATTTGCTTGTGATAGAATCACGTAGACGTTTCTCTACTCAATGGGACCAATATATGGGACACAAAAATACCATTCAGATTTTAACGGGATCAAAATGTAAAAACCTCACTCTTTATGTTTCTCTACTCGATGGGAAGAGAAATCTATTAAAAGTTGAATATAAACGTTTACATCTCTTCTACAAATGAGATAGATGAGCAGGAATAATGTTAACAAATGAGGTAGATGAGCAGGAATAATGTTAATTTTCATGTGTTATGTATAGACACCGCCGATTAATCCCTTGTACAGTGCACTAAGACAAGAAAATATGGTTATTGGTTGCATGGTTTTATCATTTTCTGAGCCAGGAAGCTTATCAAAAAGTTTTTCTCAAAATGTCAATTTCCCAAAGGGTTTTGTGCGTTAAGATCAAGGGATTCGCTAGGTGGGCGTGGGTGGGTGGGTGTGTACTGTATTCGTTGCCAACTTTGCTGGGTCGAGTCCGGTGACGAAAAATCTAAAATCCATTTTAAAATCTCTTCTAAGTTTGGGCTTCGATATTTCAGAATCGGCCCAAATTCTTCGTGGTGATTTTTATCTACAAACTTAGGCCTGTGGTGGGTATATTGAAGCTGCTATAAGTCCATTCGATCAGGGTGAGAAAACAGTGTCGGCAGAATTTCTCCCCTGCGCATGGGTTGCGTACAAGGGATTTAACACTCATCACATCCGTTGGTTTTAAGGCCTTAGAGGTGGAAGGCTGGGATTTCATCTCCAAGACGTTATGCGCAGGCGATGCGCACACCTGCGCACAGCATAGAGCGGCACCAGAAATTACGCAAAGTTACCTCTGCCTAATCTTTGTATTACGTATGTACTATTTGCACGACAGCGTTCAAGACGAGATATCTAACCACCGATCCCGTGCATCCACAAAACAACGTAATTCAAAGACAAAAGTTGAGTTAAAAAACATTCGATATGTCCAAAATGCAAAGCTTAGCCATATTGTATGTATGCAGAAGCAGGAAGCAGGCAGGAAAGTGAAATCAATTTTTAATGTATAGAATCAAATCAAGAGAGCCAAAGGACAACAAAACTATTATTATTAAATCATATTTGACCATTCAAATAGGAAGACATGGCTTAACCGTGACCGTTCAAATAGGAGGACATGGAAGGGTAGAGAATCCTACTCCCTACTTTTGACCATTGTTAGGGTGTGTAGTGTACTACTTTCTAGTCTTGAAACAAAGATAATTAAGTGAACGACTAATTAATTTAAATATCGTTGCACCTAATGTCCACTAATCTCATCCTCATTTTCTTGTCGGTTGTATCAAAACGAAACATATCAAGTCTTACGTACATATGAATGAGCTGTGATGCACTTACGTACAAGAAGAAAAGATCAAATCGGATTGATCAACCACTACTGTGTGAGCAACCCACCTCTATGAAATTGGGACATTTGAACCTCAGCCACGCTCTTGTCATCTGGAGCCCACGCTTTTTGGATTTTGATCATCCATTCTCTGTCCGGTACATTGCAGGTAATAGGGTTTATGATGCAGCATGTATGTACGTGTGGTTCTAAAATGTTGCCATATCAATTGAATGAAAGTCGTTATCCTAATTGGAAGAGGATTATCTTTCCTCTTAATCTCTCTTTCATTCCCTCTCCTCATATTTGAATGATTATGGTTTAGTCACGTCAACATCTTATATTAATTTTTTTATAAAAACAATAAGACAAAAAGTAACATGTAAGAGGAGAGAAGAAAAAAGAATGGGAATAAAAGAAGAGAGAATCCTACTCCAACCTAATTACCAGACGTTTCTTCACCGGTTTGGATTAACAAACCAAACTTCAAGTAGCTAGTCAAAGATGGGTGGCACCTGTTGTTACTTAAGATGTAGGGACAACTGGAGGAATTTCCGTGTGCCATGTGGGGGTGCATGATCCATAATTGCACTTGACCAAACTATCGACCCTACAATATAGTTTTTTCTCCATTAATTTGACGATCTTGAAATAATATTGGCATCTCGCCTCTCCACCAAACTCTATGTGAACTTTAATAATTATAATTAACTTAGGATGTAATTTTATTTTGATAATTAATCATTTACTTATAATAATATTAGCAGGAAGTTGGAAAGTATGGAAGGTGAGGTGGGTGAATCAAAGCCAGCACATGCATGTGCAAGAAATTTCAACTTTTAGCGATCATCAGGAAGTCACCTATCTTCGTATAACGAGGAGGCATATTGTCTACCCTCCTGTTTAGGTGTTTTTTTTCATCATCTTCTATTTGTACGGTCACAATTAAGGGCACGTCAACATTTTATATTAATTTTTTTTATAGAGATAATAAGACAAAAAATAATAAGCATATAAAATGTTAACGTGGTTTAACCATGACCGCACAAAATATGAGAGGATGAGAAGGGCACCCAAACAGGAGGTAGACAATTTGCCTCCATAACGACAACTCTCAATCATTACAATGACATAACTTTTAGTGTGTCCAAAATATAGAATGGTACATCACATGTTATTATAAAAATAGTGAGCTACTTGTGTTAAAAAAATTAATAACTTAAAAAATAAAATTTTCTATCACTGACACATTGTGTATTATCTGTATTACAGTTACAATGAAACTTTTGTCCACCATAGCGTGGGATCAACCTACCGATATCAACGTGTTCGCAGCCCATTCGCCCTATGTACGAACTATTGTGCGCTCTCTCCCTCTTTCTTTTTCACTCTTTCTTAACAAGCAATTTGTCATATTTTTTTTTAATAAGCCACTTTAATCAAATATTGCTCTCTCCTCTCTCTCTCTCTCTCTCTCTCTCTCTCTCTCTCTCTCTGTTTTGTTCCACCGAATTGTATTCCTATTTTTGTATATTTTTGTATAAATATGCATATATAATTATAAAAGTTGATTTCGTTAAAGTTTTTGTCCCATTCAATCATTTTAGTTGAGAAGTTCTCGTCCAGATCTGAGCCTGAGAGCATCCACTACTCACTGCAATGGGGGAAAAGGAAAAGGTACGTAATATTTGGTATAGTTTGTGTTCTCTTCATTTTCTTCTTCCAAGGATAAGTAGATAACCCAAATGATGATTGTATGGCTAAAACTAAAAGGCTTTAAGCTCTTGTTTAAGTTTTGTGGTTCCTGTTCTTTTTTTGTTATATCCTAATAAGTCTCCAAGTCCCTTCCTCTGTGCTATTTTGTTGCTTTTTGCCTCTCTCTCTCTCTCTCTCTCTCTCTCTGTGTTACAGATTTGGCCACATACTTTCACCATGATTCTTCCCTGTCAGTCAGTTAGAACCCTGATTGTCCAGCAGCACTGTTCCACATCTTTTTGTCTACACTTTTGCACAACAATCTTCTGTATATTTATATATTTTCTGAAGATTCATTCTTGTCAATCTTTGGTTAATGCACATATTTTTTCTATTAATATTAAAAATGGATAATTCAGGTTACGATTATGGTGTTGAAGGTAGATCTTCAGTGTGACAAATGCTACAAGAAGGTTAAAAAAGTTCTTTGTAAATTCCCACGTGAGTCTTTCTTCTCCTTGATTCGTCTATATGGTTATTTGATGAAATACCAAAGTTAAAGTTCTTTCTTTTTGGGAAAATAAGATTAATTTAGATTAAATGTAAACTGAGTAAATTAATGTGTGTTTGTGAACAAGAGAAATACGAGACCAGATATACGACGAGAAGCAAAACCAAGTGGTTATCAAAGTGGTATGCTGCAGTCCAGAAAAGATAAGGGACAAGATTTGCTGCAAAGGTGGGAGTGCCGTCAAAAGCATTGAGATCAAAGAGCCCGAGAAGCCCAAGGCACCCAAAGATGACGGCAAGCCCAAAGCACCCAAAGATGATGGCAAGCCTAAAGCTGACGGGAAGCCTAAAGATGAAGGCAAGCCTAAAGATGAAGGTAAGCCTAAAGATGAAGGTAAGCCTAAAGATGACGGTAAGCCTAAAGGTGACGGTAAGCCTAAAGATGACGGTAAACCTAAAGTTGGCCTGCTAAATCCTGGACCCTCATCGCATGTCCAAGCGTATTGTATGGATTGTTACCAGGGGCATGCAGGTGGGCCGTGCCACAGTGGTTATAGCGGGGGGCTAGCCCCGTACATCCAGTATGATGGTTACTATGGGAGGCCTGTGTATGACAGTTACGGTGGTGGCAACAGGGGGTATTACGTTACCCGCCCTGACAGTTTCAGTGAAGAAAATCCCTCATCTTGCACAGTCATGTAAATCATCGATCATCTTGTTGGACCGTGATCAAGGTTCTAAAAGTCGCTAGGCGCTAGTCGGGCGGCGGGCTGGGGTCTAGCGCCTAGGCGGCTAGGCGGGGCGGTAGCCTAGGCGAACTAGGCAGATTTAAGTAAATCTATCATATTTCAGGTAAATAAGTGTCTGCTTCTACTTGAAATATATATAATTTCATCATAAACTACAAAATAGAATGCATATATATCATGAAGTATTGGAACACAATGAAAACATGTGAAATAAGAATATAATGTTTGTTCATTCAAGTATGAAACAAGTCTCTTACAATTTATTAGAAAAAAAACAAAATGCAAAATGAAAGTTATGTATTTTCTGTCTAAGTGAGTTGCAACCTAGGCGGGTCTAGGCGGCTGCCTAGGCGGGCTAGGCGGGTCTAGGCGGGCTAGGCAGGCAAGGCGGGTGCCTAGGTGGTCTAAACGGTGGGCTGGGGCCTTGGCATTAATCGGGACGGTGGGCTGAGGCCTAACGCCTAGACGGGGCCTAGGCAGGAATTTTTAGAACAGTGACTGTGACACCTTCTTCAATCTCGGGATAATATTTTAGCAGTGTTCGATATTAATATTATAGGAGGGTCATATATTGTTAAGTGAATAATAAAGTTGGTCGTTGATCTTGGTGGTTGTCAAGTCACAATCACGTTAATCGGTTCTTATATCATTAGTATATACTATAGAGAGAGAGATACATCTCATCATGAAGATGAAGATGAAGATGAAGATGAAGTTGGTGGCTGCTACAATTTTCAATGCAATAAAAGTTTCCATTCCACATTCCCTTCTTTGTCCTGCACAGTGCGTGCGCGTGCGTTCTTATTGGTCAAGAGTGGAATTGAGGAGGTGTGAACAGAAGAATCTAGCTACGTATCTTTCTCATTTATTAAATGTAACATGAACTCTATTAACACAAACAAAATTTTGATTTCTTTTAAAAAAACTCATTATTATTTTTCTATATTTACCTATATTTCCAAAAGCTAACCATTTTTCTCTCCTACCAGCATGTTCTAATCTAAACTATATTTTTTTCGTTCTTTACAAAAACAAAAACCCATCCCGAAGCAATCTCTTAGCTTCTGAAGCTTATATGAGTTACACTAGTTGATCAAGATAGTGTGTTCCTTGGCCTCTCAGGGCTCATATGAGTAAACTAAAGAATGAAATTTAGCTACCATTCCTCGTCTAACAATGCTCAACTATATCATTTTCAGCCCCACATCGTTAGATTCTACCATAAACTAAAAAGTAATATTAAGAAGACTAAATTTGTAGACTAAATTTTATTAACTAAATGACATGAAAGTTGATGATTTGATTATTACTTAAACGTTTATAAATATGTTAATTTCTTATTAGCGACACATCATTTAATTTGTAAATCCCTCAGCACCTCCAAATGTCGACGAGAGAGAGAGAGAGAGAGAGAGAGAGAGAGAGAGAGAGAGAGAGAGAGAGAGAGAGAGAGAGAGAGAGAGAGAGAGAGAGAGAGAGAGAGAGAGAGAGAGAGAGAGAGAGAGAGAGAGAGAGAGAGGCAGCAGTAACCTAGATACGTGTATAATAATGTGTTCCCAGAAACAAGAACTACTCCTATGCCTGCTTTTCATTCCATTCTCCTTTTGTTTGTTCGAGAATTAATTGATATGTTTATACAAAAATAAGCAAAAGCCAAAACCCCACGTGTCTACTAATCCAACACCATGTTTGTATTCCGGCTGATACCCTACAAAAACCCACCATTTCCTAACGGCTCGTAACATTTTTCTACCTCTGCAACATATTCTTATGCTCAATAGTTAATTTAATATTTTCTTGTGAGCTAATATTTACGGTGTTTTATTGATTTATAGATTTTTTGCCAAGAACTATATATAACCTATATTTGTGTCAAATTTTAACCGTAAGAATCTTAAAATTCTTATGGGACATTAAGGAGATTTGGATGTGGAGGTGATTTTATTCTTAATTTTCTATTACGATAAGAATGCTTCTGAACACCTTAAATGACATCAATTGTTGCATTTTCTACAAAATTTATGAGCTAACACTCACAATTTTGTTATGGTTTGTGATTTCTTTATATTAAACTCATCTTTCCTACACGTAAGCTTTTGAACATCTGGACCTACAAAACGATGATAAAACTGCTATGAAAAAGCTTAATCATAACATTTTCCTTAATGCTTATACAAAACAATGCCTTTTTTAATAAACTTTTTATCTGATCGTAAAGCTCTTGGAAATTCAAGTTGGGTTTCGAACATCTTCCGAAGCCGTAAAATCACTTCCAGGCCCGATACAAGTTCAAAAAGATATTTGTCCTGTGAATGCAAAGCAAAAGAAATGCGTTCAAAGTGGAATGTTGTCATCTTGATCACCTTCTGTGACAATCATTTCAACCTTGGTCTGTAAATCATCATCATATACACTGTCTCAGGTTTCTCCATGAATCTGGTAGTGGAGCATCTCATATAAAATTCTGATCATCGAAATCGATCGGCACGGCACAATCCCAAAACTGCTGCACTTCTGATTCTGTAGTTAATTCTTCGAGTACAGGACAACAAGAAAACAAATTTCCCAGGGATGAGCAGAGACCAAGAGAAGCATGGGGTTTTCTTCCGAATATAAAGCCATGTCAATCAAAGAAGTAGAGCTATCCATCCGCATGAGGGGTACCTCCGCCTCACTCTCACTACTCAGTCTTGGAACTCAGTAAGGTGCCTTGTACCTGTTCGACGAATTGCCCCAGTCAATCTGAAAGCTCTCTTCGGTACTAGCACCTCCTCCTGCCGGAAGCTTGATCTGCCTCTGGTTGCTTGGTTGTGGTGCCTTGTACCTGCTCGACGAATTGCTCCAGAGAATCTGCTTTTTTTTTTTTTTTTTTTTTTTTTTTTTCAGGGTGCCCAAGGTTATTCTGCGTTCAACCGCCCAAGGTTATTCTGCGTTCAACCTTGCTTTATGGTGTTGACAACTCTAAACTGAATTATCATGGGCACAAATATCGTATGTCCATGGGGTTTTCTTGCAGAGACGGTTATGCCGACAACTAATATACCCCCCGCTCAACCAATTCTGAAGGCAAGGACTTTTGCTTCTGTGGTTTCCATCCCAATTGAAGACGTCCATTTCAGCCAACTTCCAACTCCGGTTGTGCGTGGGGACAAAACATATGTCAAAATTAGCGAGGATCTATACCAAGAACAGTTGAAGTTGTTTCAAAATAATCTCCTTGGGCGTTTGCTCCTAAAAAAGGGTTCTACGCCAATGAAGACCGGTGCTCTAAAATCTTGCTTAGAAGATGCATGGCGCCCTACTGCACCATGGAACCTGGTTCCTATAGGTAAAGGTTATTTTGATATCCATTTCAATAAGGAAGATGATATGCGACGGGCATGGGGTGGCGGCACGTGTACTCTTGCTACTGGGTTATTCAGGTTATCAAAATGGACGCCAGATTTTAAACCAGGTGATGTTCTCCCTCAAACTCATGCTCAGGTATGGATCAAAATTTTTGGTTTGAGTCAGGAATATTGGCATCCTAGACACTTGATGGAAATTGCGAGAGGGGTCGGCACTCCCTTGCAACTAGATTCAGCTACAAGGGCAAGGCAATATGGTTATTATGCACGTATATTAGTTGATGTCAATCTTGCAGATGATTTACCTACATCTCTTATGGTTGAAAGAGAAAGTCATGGCTTCCCGGTTGAGGTGGTTTATGAAAATTTTCCGCCCAAATGTAGTCACTGTGGTTTGATAGGGCACTTGGCTAATAGTTGCAGACAACTTCAACAGATGTCGAGAGGTCGCTCTCGTAGCCGGACGCGAAAGGGTGGTAACATGGGTGACAACAAAACCGGAGATCACTCTCGCAGTCAACTGCACATGGAATATCGTCCCATAAAAGATACAACAATACCGGTTAATGTCTTTTGTGGGTCACATGCTTCTGAACCTCTTCAACAGGTTGATCAATTGTTGCCTGCAGGTATTGAGGCAGCGGATGATGGTAATGCTGAGCCCATTCTTCAGTCTCTTCTTGGAATAACGCCAACTGTTTCTGGCAATGTCATACCAGAGACTGACACCGCTGATACGCATATTAGTATTCAATCCCCTGGGATTTCGCATATTAGCAATTCTATGACCGGATCGCTGTCTCCAGATGGATCACATCATCAGAATGGTCTTTCTTATGGTCAGCATTTGGGCAACACCATTGTCCCAAACAATCTTGGCCCACATGATCTCTGTGACGACTCTAGCACTCCTTCTGGCTTTGAGCAGGTCGAGACGGTAGCTCAGAATAGTCAGCAGTTGGGCAACACAGATGTCCCAAATAATTTTGGCATGCAGGATCCTCATGACAACCATAGCATTCCCCCTGGTTTTGAACATGTTGCGACATTAGCTAAGGATGTCATCGATATTGTCAATCACATAGAAGGCTGTGATATGGATGGTTTTACTCCTGTGTTATCTAATAGTCAACGGAAAAAACAAAAACAGCTTGCCAATCTTAATCAACCCTCTGATAAACCATATCCAAGTAGGGTCCGAGGAATACCAGCTCGTTATAAATGAAGGTTCTCTTCTGGAATATCCGTGGCATTGGTAACGATGACTCTCGGATGGAGCTCTCTAACATCTGTCGGTTGCATCACCCGGATTTGGTTTGCATTGCGGAGCCTATGGTGACTTTTAATTCTATTTCAGCTGCTTATTGGGATTCTTTAAATCTATCTGCTCTTACTTTTAATTCTAGAGGAACTCTTGCTCCTAATCTTTGGTTACTAACATCTTCGGCTTGTGCAGACCCTTTAGTTATTTCTATCTCGGATCAACAGGTTACGGTTCGCTGTACTTTTGACCATATCCCAAGCCAGTTCACATTTGTTTATGCAAGCACTTCACCTATCAAAAGAAGAGACTTGTGGGCTGATTTTATCTCTCTGCGCCCACAAACACAAGTTCCATGGATGGCTATTGGCGATTTCAATGCTATCCTGGGCGCCCACGAGCAGATGGGAGGAGGCAGACCATCCCAAGCTTCATGCACTCAGTTTAGTAATATGTCTGACACTTGTAACTTTACCCACTTGAACACATCTGGGGCAGCCTTTACATGGTCTAATGGCTGGAGGTCACGTGGTCGCACTGAAAGAAGGTTAGATCGCTCCTTGTGTGATATTAGCTGGTTTGATTCTTGGCCCCATTCTAACTGCATAGCATTGCCAAAGGTAGTCTCAGATCACAACCCCCTTATCTTCTCTGGTTCTAGAGTTTTGAGCAGTGGTCATCGTCCTTTCCGTTTTCAATCAATGTGGGTTCAACATCCATCTTTTCGAGAAACTGTAACTCATTGCTGGAGAAATACAGTTGTCTATGGTTGTCCTATGTTTATCATTCTGCAAAAATTGAAAGCTCTAAAAACCTGCTTGCGCCAATGGAATTTTTCGGTCTTTGGTGACGTCCATAATAGAGTGGCTAATGCTCGGCATAATCTTTTTATGATTCAACAAAGAATTTCAACTGAGGGTATAAATAATGATCTTTTCGAGGAGGAGATTGTCGCCAAGACTACAGTAATGGAGTCTCTCCAAATGCAGGAGGCATTTTGGAAAGATAGAGCTCGTGTTAAGTGGTTAACTAAAGGGGATAGAAATTCTTCTTTCTTTCATGCCTATGCTCGTATTAAATCATCCAGCTCTCATATCAGTTGTATTCTTGATGGAAACAATCTTCTTACTGACCCGCTGGCAATTGAGAACCATATTGTTAATTTCTATCAGACTTTGTTCGGCTCTTCTTTCACCCCTTCAGGTATTGATGAGGTTTGTGAAGTCATCCAGCCGATGGTCACAGACTCTGAAAATGATCTCTTATCTGCATTACCTACTGATGAGGAAATTAAGGAGGCAGTTTTCTCATTAAGTGCTTCCAGTGCGCCAGGGCCAGATGGTTTTCCAGGTTTTTTCTATCACCATTGTTGGGATATTGTCAGCTTTGATGTTATTCAATTTGTGAAGCAATTCTTTCAATCAAATTGGTTATACCCCAATGCCAATAGTAATTTCTTAGTTTTGATTCCGAAGGTGGAAGACGCTATTTCCATGACTCATTTTAGACCTATTGCTTTGGCAAACTTTCTCTTTAAGATTATTCCCAAAATTTTGGCAGTTCGTCTTTCTCAGTTGTTCAACGCATTATTTCTCCGCATCAAGCTGCTTTTATACCTGGCCGTCGTATCACAGATTGTATTGGCCTTGTTTCAGAATGTTTCAATGTGCTTGACAAAAAAACTCGTGGTGGCAATATGGGAGTCAAAATTGATATAGCTAAGGCTTTTGATACTTTAGATTGGTCATTTCTTTTGCGGGTGCTTACTAACTTTGGGTTCTCCACTTGTTTTATAGACTGGGTTTCTACCATCTTAAGATCTGCTAAATTGTCCATCCTAATTAATGGTTCCCCGCATGGTTTTTTCTCTTGTTCCCGAGGAGTGCGCCAAGGGGATCCTCTCTCTCCGTTACTTTTCTGTCTAGCTGAGGAGGCTTTATCAAGGGGCCTGAGTCGTCTTCAACTTGATGGGCTTACTAAGCCAACTTTTGCTCCAAGAGGTTGTATCTCTCCTTCTCACGTTCTCTATGCTGATGACTTATTCATTTTCTGTAGAAGTGATGGTGTCACTCTGCGTAATTTGCAAGGTTTCTTCGATAGATATAGTAGAGCCTCTGGTCAATTTATCAATAAGGCAAAAAGTACTTTCTACTTGGGCTCTACCTTAAGGCATCGCAAAGCTGTGGTTGAGAGTTACTTGGGTTTCAAAGAAGGCAAAGCACCTTTTGTCTACTTAGGAGTTCCAATCTTCTGTGGCAAGCCTAAAAGGAGTTATCTTCAAGCCTTGGCAGATAAAGCTAAAGCTAAGTTAACTGGTTGGAAGGGGAAACTTTTATCTATGGCAGGAAGAGTTCAACTCACTCAATCAGTTTTTCAAAGTATGCTCTTGCATAGCTTTTCTGTTTATAAGTGGCCTTCTTCCTTGCTAAGGCCTCTTTCAAGATGTGCTCGCAATTTTATATGGTCTGGTGACGTAACCTCCAAGAAGTCTGTTACCGTTTCTTGGCGTCAGATATGTGCTCCGAAGAATGAAGGTGGTTTGGGTTTGCGTGATCTTGGCTCTCTTAACACTACTGCTCTCTTAAAGCTTGGATGGCTTATTATTACTACTGATTCCCCTTGGAGTATTTATCTTCGGGAACGTTTCAAGCTACATGGTCGCCTATATTCTTGTAGTTATAAGCGATCCTCTATATGGCCTGGTATTAAATCCATTCTTCATATCTTGTTTCAGAATTGTCGTTGGGTGATTGGAAATGGTTCTACTACTTCCCTTTGGGTTGATAAATGGCTGGATAAGCCTATTGTGGACGTCGTTGGTGCAACAGAGATTGCTCATTCTTTATCTCGTACTAAGGTCTCAAATATTATTCGTATGGGAAAATGGGTTATTCCTTCTATTTTTTCTTCTACTTTCCCAGACCTAACTAAAGAGATTTTAGAAATGCCTCTTCCAATTGACGAGGATAAGGACGTTTTAATTTGGGAAGTTTCTACTTCTAGTGTTTTTTCGTTCTCCGATGGCTATGAAATTGTTCGTCATCGGTTTCCTGTTAAGAGTTGGGCTTCCATTATCTGGCGTCCTTTCATCCCACCTCGTTACTCTATTTTAGTTTGGAAGATTCTATTCAACAAGCTCCCAATGGAGGATCAACTTCAGCGCCGAGGCATCCCGCTGGCTCCAATATGCCAACTATGTCACAAGAATTCTGAATCTATCAACCACTTATTTTCTAGTTGTGAATTTGCACAATGTGCTTGGCGTTGGCTAGCTACCCAATTTGGCACTTTTATTCCACCTACGGGCTCCCTCTCTGATCTATGGCTTGTTTTTCTGTCAAAGCGGTTTTCTCCACATCTTCGCAATGTCTGGATAGCTTCAGGGTTTTTCTTACTAATGGCTATTTGGAAGATGCGTAATAAAGTGAAGTTTGAAGGCAAACCTCCCTCCTTCTCACGTCTCTGCCGCTCCACCTCGGCCTGGATTAGGCAGGTTGGAGCTCTCACCCCTGGCCATGTACGAGGCATTTTGGATAGGCAACTTTTAGTTTCTCTTGGAATATCGCCTAACTCCTGTAAAGCTCCTTCTATTGTCCCTGTTCGTTGGCACCCCCCTCTTTTTTCTTGGGTTAAAGTGAATACTGATGGCCTTGCTAAAGGTAATCCGGGTCCTGCGGCATGTGGCGGGGTTTTTCGTGACTCTGCAGGTTATTTTCTTGGTGGTTTCTCCCTAAGCTTGGGCCATCGTACTTCTTTCTATGCGGAGCTCCATGCTGTCATCCTTGCTGTCGAATTGACCCACGCGCGGGGCTGGCAAAATTTATGGCTTGAAAGCGACTCTTCTAGTGTAATATCATGTTTTGCTTCTGGATCTTTCTCTCCCCCTTGGTCTCTCCAGACACGCTGGAACAATTGTACTCTCCATTTGCAGAACATGGTTTTTCGTTGCTCTCATATTTTTCGAGAAGGGAATGTTGTTGCTGACAAATTAGCCAATTTAGGGCTTCTATCATCTTCACTTGTTTGGCATTCCACTCCCCCTATAGAGATCCTTCCTCCTCTGCACTCAGATTTCTTGGGCATGCCAACCTACAGGTTTGTCTCCTCTTCTTGATGTGTGTTCTCCTTTCTTTTCCTAACCTTTTTGGATTCTCTTTTGTTTTGCAGCTTGTCTTGCAGGTTATTACCTTTTAGGTTTATAGAGGGGTTTGGGCTTATGTCCGCCCAGTCTTTTCCTTGTATTTTCTTTTCAAGAGGGGTACGGTCCATGTCCCCCCCTCTTTTGTATCTCTTTTCTCAAAAGGGGTAAGGTGCATGTCCCCCCCTTTTTTGTATTTCTTTTCTCTTGTTCTATGAGGGGTTAGGTTTATGTCCCCCCCTGTCTAGGTGTATCTTCTTTTTTCTTATCAATAAATTTCCCTCGTACCGCCGAGGTTCTCCAAAAAAAAAAAAAAAAAAAAAAAAAAAAAAAAAAGCAAAAGAAATGCACCTTTCATAATCCCCCACAGGGTGAGGAAAATGGCTTATCACTTATGCTCCTCACCCTCATTTCTCTTCCGCAACCCCCAAACTCCCTCCCGCTCTCTCCCTTCTTCTTCTTCCCCGACTGATTTCCGACTCCTAAGCCTTGCAATTAACACCCACAGACTCAGTTTTCCTTCACTGCAATTTCAGTCAAGAACCTCTCTGCAAATACACCATGTTTCTTTGCAAGACCCAGTTGCAGAAGAAGCCCAGAACTCCAAAGCTCCAGAAATTGGAAATATTCAAAAGCCAGATGGAAATTCCGGGTCTTTCTCGAAAAGCTATATCTGGGTCAATCCCAGCTGCCCCAGAACTTCACAGCTGCGGCACAAGTCCTACGATTCCAGGTAAGCTTCTTTGGTGAAAGTAGCTGAGTATTTGAACTCTTGCACTCCGATTGAAAGTGATGTTTTCGAAGCTTTAAATGGTCTAGGGGATTATATTTTGGAACCAAACGCTGTGGTGGTTCTGAATAGCATGAACAATCCGGAAAATGCTTTGCTTGCGCTTAACTACTTTCAGCAGAGGTTGAAACCGAAGCGGGAGGTGATTTTGGATAATGTGGCTTTGAAAGTGTGTAGGAAGGGTAAGGATATGGAGAGAGCAGAGAAGCTGTTCGACAAAATACTTCAGAGAGGTGTTAACCCCGATAATGTTACCTTTTCGACTATGATTAGTTGCTCTGGGATGTGTTCTTTGCTTGATAAGGCTGTGGAGTGGTTTGAGAAGATGCCCTGTTTTGGGTGTAATCCGGATGATGTTACCTATTAGGCTATGATTGACGCCTATGGACGTGCGGGTAAGGTTGAAATGGCTTTCAGTTTGTATGACCGGGCTAGGACTGAGAAGCGGCGCATTGATCCAGTGACATTTTCTACGTTCATCAAAATTCACGGGCAATCGGGGAATTTTGATGGGTGCTTGAATGTTTATGAGGAACTGAAAGCTATAGGGACTAAGCCAAACTTGGTTATTTATAACACTTTGTTGGATGCTATGGGAAGAGCTAGGAGACCTTGGCAGGCCAAGAAGGATGCTATGGGAAGAGCTAGGAGACCTTGGCAGGCCAAGAAAATTTACTGACAGATGATAAGCAATGAGCTTTCACCAAATTGGGTAACCTATGCAACTCTTTTAAGGGCCTATGGTAGAGCTCCTTACTGTGATGATTCTCTTAATGTTTATAAAGAGATGAAGGAAAAGGGATTGAAGTTAAATGTAATTCTCTATAACACCCTTTTAGCTATGTGTGCTGATGTTGGTTACACCGACGAAGCCGTTGAAATTTTTGAAGAAATGAAGAGTTCTGAAACACTGAAGCCTGACAGTTGGACCTTTTCGTCCATGATTACCATGTATTCTTGTAGCGTGGAAAGTCATAGAGGCAGAAGCAACATTGAATGAGATGTTGGAAGCTGGTTTTGAGCCAAATATCTTTATTTTGACATCACTCATCCAATGCTAGGGTAAAGCAAAACGCACTGATGACGTTGTCAAGATATTCAATCAACTCCTAGAATTGGGTATAACACCAGATGAGCGTTTCTGTGGTTGTCTCCTGAATGTGATGACTCAAACACCAAAGGAAGAACTTTGCAAGCTTGTGAATTGCATTGAGAGGGCTGATGAAAAACTAGGGTATGTGTTAAAACTTTTAGTGGAGAAGCAAGAAAGTAGTGAAAAGTTCAAGAACGAAACATCACAACTTTTTAACTCGATTGGTTCAGATGTAAAGAAGGCTTACTCCAATTGCCTGATTGATCTTTGTGTGAACCTCAATCTCTTGGAGAGAGCCTGTGAGCTACTAGACTTGGGGATCACACTTCAGATATATATAGGCTTACAGTCAAGGTCTCAGACCTAGTGGTCTTTGTATCTCAAGGGCCTCTCTCTTGGGGCAGCTCTGACTGCATTACATGTTTGGATTAATGACCTATCTCGGGTATTGGAATCCGGTGAGGAGCTTCTGCCGTTGCTTGGAATTAATACTGGATATGGGAAACTTAAGTATTCAAACAAAGGTCTGGCGGGTGTATTTTAGTCGCATTTGAAGGAATTGAATGCTCCATTCCATGAGGCCTCAGACAAGGCTGGCTGGTTTGTGACAACAAAAGTTGCAGTCAAGTCATGGTTAGAGTCTAGAAGTTCATCTAAGTTAGTTATTGCTTTAGATGTTGGGCTGTTTAGTTTACTGACAAAGCTCATCACACTGAAAATGTAACGTGAAACTGGTATTTTCTGCTTCTCAGTTCTCTATTATATGTTTTTGGAATTCTCTCTGGGCGTAGAGAACAGTTTTGTACCATTAGAATTGAACTATGAAATCTTCTCTCATTAGTCTTACAAAGTTAGTGAAGTTCTTAGAAATCTTGCATCATACTCAATAGTAATGCGCTTGAAAGAGAAGGGACGGGACCCTTCTCCATTTTTCCTATTGTCCCTCTCTTTCTCTCTCTCTCTCTCTCGGACTCTCCCTCTCTCTTTTTAAATTTATAACTAATATATGTAGGATAGGACATCAGATGGGAACAAGGTCGATGATGTGATTTGAATAACATCATCGGTTAGATCATAGCTAAATGAGTTTTAAGAAATCGAAGTGAAAAAGTCCAGTTTCCTTTTGTATGCTATGAAAGTTTTGAAAATTCCTTATGATCAAAACCATTTGGGAGTCACTCCAACATGAGAATGACAGGAGGTACAAAACAAGTGTATTGTTGTAACTTCTGTTTCCATTCAAGCTATAGGAAAGGCCAATTTGCACCATCACTAGGGCCAGCCCTGAGAATTTGAAGGCTCTAGGCGAGCTTTAAAAGTGGGGCTCTAGAATTATCGAACTCCCGACTCTTTGTACATTGATATGTAGAAGAAATAATTCGCTAATACATGAAAAAAAATGTATTTCTACATCAAATACTATTAAAAATTAATACTAAAACAAGAAAGATATATAAATATTAGAGAATCCATCTTGCATTTTTAGATGCATATGTACTAATTGAGTTTACATAATCTAAATTGTTATTAGATTAGGCTTTCTAATTATATTTGGAAAAACAATACTTGTTTGGGGAGTCTTCTTCATGTTTTGAACAGGAGATGGTAACCAAATAAATGCTTTCTTTTCCACTATGCCACCAAGTTTTTTGTGTTATCCTTCTTACTTTAAAAGTATTAATACTAATACATACATATAAAAAATTTGGGGGCCCCTAGAAGTTGGGGGAATTAGGCGATTGCCTTACCTAGCTACCTGTAAGGCCGGCCCTGACCTTCACATACCGAAGTGACCTTAGATGCTTACTTTCTAAGGCTTATTTCTGCTATCATAATTCTCAAGATACATGACATGTTATTTGCTTGTGATAGAATCATGTAGACATTTCTGTACTCAATGGGACCAATATATGGGACACAACAACACCATTCAAATTTTAACGGGATCAAAATGAGAACCTCACTCTTTACGTTTCTCTACTCAATGGGAAGAGAAATCTATTAAAAGTCGAATAGAAACGTTTACATCTCTTCTACAAATGAGATAGATGAGCAGGAATATGTTACTTTCATGTGTTATATAGACACCGGTGATTAATCCCTTGTACAGTGCACTAACACAATAAAATATGGTTATTGGTTGCATGGTTTTATCATTTTCTGAGCCAGGAAGCTTTTCAAAATGTTTTTCTCAAAATGTCAATTTCCCAAAGGGTTTTGTGCGTTAAGATTAAGGGATTTCCTAGGTGGGCGTGGGTGGGTGTGTACTGTATTCGTTGCCAGCTTCGCTGGGTCAAGTCTGGTGACGAAAAATCTCAAATCCCGTTTTAAAATCTCTTCTAAGTTTGGGCTTCGATATTTCAGAATCGGCCCAAATTCTTAGTGGTGATTTTATCTACAAACTTAGGCCTGTGGTGGGTATATTGAAGCTGCTATAAGTCCATTCGATCATGGTGAGAAAACAGTGTCATTTCTCCCCTGCGCATGGGTTGCGTACAAGGGATTTAACACTCATCACATCCGTTGGTTTTAAGGCCTTAGAGGTGGAAGGCTGGGATTTCATCTCCAAGACGTTACGCGCAGGCGATGCGCACACCTGCGCACAGCATAGAGCGGCACCAGAAATTACGCAAAGTTACCTCTGCCTAATCTTTGTATTACGTATGTACTATTTGCATGACAGCGATCAAGACGAGATCTCTAACCACCGATCCCGTGCATCCACAAAACAACGTAATTCAAGGACAAAAGTTGAGTTATAAAACATTCCATATGTCCAAAATGCAAAACTTAGCAATATTGTATGCATGCAGACAGTGGCGGATCCAGGAAATAATGTTTGTGGGGTCAATAAGGATAGCGCGCAGTGCACAATTTTTTTTAATAGAAACGGCATCTGAGGTTCGCGTCTGAGGTTCAATCAAGTCCTTGGCTTCTGTGAACTCCCCGCACCGACACAACAGATCAATCATGCGAGCATAATGTTCTTCATAGGGGCTAAATGCTAATACCATAAGAATCACGCATTGAACTAGAATAATGGCGCCCTTCTTTGACTAAACCAGCATGACTACAAGTTGAGAGAATGATGAGGAAAGTTACTCTATCTGGTAGCATATCTTCCTTCAACATTCGCTCAAAAAGTCCTATTGCTTGGACACCACATCCGAGAGCTGCAATCATAGCATTCCAAGACACTAAATCAATATAAGACATCGTGAGGAACAAAGTGTTTGCATCCTCAACAACTCCGCATCTACCATACATCTTGAGCGTGGAGCTGGCGTCCATACTTCAATGCTCCCAGCGCAGTTCGTCTTCAACCACCCCAGCCGAGGAGTTCTTTCAGACCTTTCGTCGAACACTTGGTGTGCAGCCAAGGGATCTCACCAGCGGCTCCAAGGGGTGTCTAAAGTTGTTTCCATGGCTTCCAAGAGGTCGTGCGACCCCATTGACCCCACTGTGGATCCGCCTCTGCATGCAGAAGCAGGAAGCAGGCAAGAAAGTGAAATCAAATTTTAATGTATAGAATCAAATTAAGAGAGCCAAAAGGACAACAAAACTATTATTATTAAATCATATTTCTTGATAAGCTGAGGTCACAAATATATATTAGCAAACGATAACAACTTTTAGTCGATCAAATAACAAGACAACGCACGTTGGTCTTGTATAAAGTAAAAAAGATTTATTGAACTGGTATACGTAGTACGTACATTATATTTTCACGATTTTGAACCCTTAATTGATCGGCACACATGAGTGTTGCCTGAAAAACTCACCATTTTTTGTGTTGCCTCAATCCCATAAGCCAGTTCGCAACCACAAAATATGAATATGTAGCTAGCTAGGCAACATGATACACCAGCACACTACTTTTGACCATTGTTAGGGTGTGTATTGTAGGATATTTCAAGAATATATATATATATATATATATATATATATAATATGTATATGCATATGCGTGCGTTTTGTATTGGCAGAGAATAGAGTTGGATTCCTTCCCAACAATCACATCTCTTCAATTTGAAAACCGCATCTTTTGATTGTTGCCAAAAAAGACATGACTCATGGTCAACAAGTGTAATCATTCTCCTAGCAAATATGATCTTTAGGTAATTGGTGCTCTTCATCAGGTATACTCATTAAAATGCCCTTTGGATAATGCTTTGTATATGTTCAAACAGATATGACATATTGAACCAATATGACTTCAAAAGTTATGTACTTTCGATTAGCTGTATTCTCTCTATATATTGATAACATTGGAAGAAGAGAAAATTCTTTGAGAAATTTGTTGTCTACACAATTTCTTTGCTCTCTCTTCTTTCTCCATCACATTCATACAATTTCTTTCTAGTTATTTCTAAGGGAATACAATTCGGTTTTTCTAATCGAATATTTCATACTTTGTTGTATCCTGAAAGTGATTTGCCAAGAACCCTTTAGCAAACATTCAAGTGTGGGCAAATAACACTTTAAGGAAACGATTCAAGTTGTACCTCAAAGTCATTCTTCAGTTGATTTTCTATATTTCTACATTTACTCTAACATAGTGTACTACTTTCTAGTCTTGAAACCTCATTGCACCAAAAAGATAATTAAGTAAACAAGTAATTAATTTAAAAGGAAAACTAAAGAAAATAGTTTGAAAAAAGTTTTAACGATAATGACAAAATAAAGAGTAAAGTGAATGATACCATGTTTAACTTTTTAGTGTACAAATGTGATTTTTCGTTAAAATGAACAGTACCGCGAAATTTTTGTTAAAACTTTCAAATTTAAATATCAACACACCTAGTGTCCACTAATCTCATCCTCATTTTCCATGTCGGTTGTATCAACACGAAACATATCAAGTCATACGTACAAATGAATGAGCTGTGATGCACTTAATAAATGGACTGCTAAACCCTTAAACAAGAAGAAAAGATCAAATCGGATTGATCAACCACTATCGCGTGAGCCAACCCACCTCTATGAAATTGTGACACTTGGAACGGTTTTCTGAGGCAGTAGCCACACTTCTGTCGTCTGGAGCCCACGCATTTTGAATTTTGATCATCCATTGTCTCTCCAGTACATTGCAGGTAATAGGGTTATTACATTAATTTTTTCCACGCCAAATTCCACATATATGTGATGCGTCATGTATGTACGTATGCCGGTAAATCGAAACCCCTGGTTCTAAAATGATGAAGTATCAATTGCATCCAAATCGTTATCCTAATCACTAGACGTGTCTTCACCGGTTTGGATTAGCAAACCAAACTTCAAGTAGCTAGTCAAATATGGGTGGCACCTGTTGTCACTTAAGAGCTAGGGACAACTGGAGGAATTTCCATGTGCCATGTGGGGGTGCATGATCCATAAGTGAACTTGACCAAACTATCGACCTTACAATATAGTTTTTTCTCCATTAATTTGACGATCTTGAAATAATATTGGCAGCTCTCCTCTCCACCAAACTCTATGTGAACTTTAATAATTATAATTAACTTAGGATGTAATTTTATTTTGATCATGGACTCATTTACTTAAAATAATATTAGCAGGAAGTTGGAAAGTATGGAAGTTGAGGTGGGTGAATCAAAGCCAGCACATGCATGTGCAAGAAAGTGCAATTTTTAGCGATCATTAGAAACTATCTTCGTATAACGAAAACCCTCACTCATTATAGTAGAGATCTTTCAATGTGTTCAGAATACAGAATGGTACAGTACATGTTATTATAAAAATAATGAGCTACTTGTGTTAAAAAAATTAATAACTTAAAAAATAAAATTTCTCACCACTTACACATGGTATACCACTCGTATTACAGTTACAATGAAACTTTTGTCCACCATAGCATGAAATCAACCTTCCTATATTGCTCTCTCCTTCTCTCTTTCTCTTTTGCTTTGTTCCACCGAATTATATTCCTATTTTTATATATTTTTGTAGAAATATGTATATATCTATACTATATATTAGGAAAACCCTTGTTGTCAACTTTTTCCCCCTTTTTTCCAATTTTAGCCTCACTTTTCATACACAATACTTACATATGGAGCGCAAAATAGTAATTTTGTATCTTTTGCACATTTTTCCAATTTTTCTCTCACTTTTAATACACAATACTTACATAAGGATGGCAAAATAGTAATTTTATATCTTTTGAGAAAATGACAAACATATCTCTATTTTTCCTATTTTACCCTCACTTTTGATACATAATATTGACATAAGGAGGGTAAAATAGTAATTATGTAATATTAAGATAAAATATGGATTTATTAAGAGAAATTGTTCCATCATCATTTTTTCATACTCTTTTTAAAATTTTAAAAACTAATCACACTTCTTAATAAATAAAAAACAAAATGAAATGGTTCACACACATGGTGCGTGCTCATAACTAATAATTATAAAAGTCGGTTTCATGAGAGCAGTAGTCCCATTCAATCATTTTAGTTGAGAAGTTCTCATTCCACTACTCACTGCAATGGGGGAAAAGGAAAAGGTACGTAATATTTGGTATAGTTTGCGTTCTCTTCATTTTCTTCTTCCAAGGATAAGCAAATAACCCAAATGAGGATTTGTACGGCTAAAACTAAAAGGCTTTAAGCTCTTGTTTAAGTTTTGTGGTTCCCATTCTTTTATTTATATCCTAATAAGAACCCATGTCCCCTCCTCTGTGCTATTTTGTTGTTTTTCGCCTCTCTCTCTCTCTCTCTCTCTCTCTCTCTCTCTTTGTTACTGATTTTGCCACATACCTTCACCATGATTCTTCCCTCTCAGTCAGTCAGAACCCTGATTGTCCAGCAGCAATGTTCCATTTCTTTTTGTCTACACTTTTGCACAACAATCTTCTGTATATTTATATATTTTCTGAAGATTCATTCTTGTCAATCTTTGGTTAATGTACATATTTTTTCTATTAATATTAAAAATGGATAATTCAGGTTACGATTATGGTGCTGAAGGTGGATCTTCAGTGTCACAAATGCTACAAGAAGGTCAAAAAAGTTCTTCGTAAATTCCCTCGTGAGTCTCTCTTCTCCTTGATTCGTCTATAGTTATTTGATGAAAAACCATAGTTAAAGTTTTTTCTTTTTGGGAAAATAAGATTAATTTTGATTAAATGTAAACTGAGTAAATTAATGTGTGTTTGTGAACAAGAGAAATACAAGATCAGATATATGACGAGAAGCAAAACCAAGTGGTGATCAAAGTGGTATGCTGCAGTCCTGAAAAGATAAGGGACAAGATTTGCTACAAAGGTGGGAGTGTTATCAAAAGCATCGAGATCAAAGAGCCCGAGAAGCCCAAGCCACAGCTTGCAGACAAACCTAAAGGCATAGAAAAACCCAAAGAGGCCGACAAATCTAAACCGGCAGACACACCCAAGGAGGTCCAGAAGTCTATACCACCGGTGGAGCTAGTGAAGCATTCTCCTCTTTATATGCAGCCGGTTCCTTATGTGCCAGGGTACCCACCGCCTGTTCAAGCGTGTTGTATGGATTGTTACCATGGGCGTGCATGTGGGTCGTGCCATAGTGGTTATGGCGGGGGGCCATCCCCGTACATCCAGTATGATGGTTATTATGGGAGGCCTGTGTATGACAGTTACGGCAGTGGCAACAGGGGGTATTATGAAGAAAATCCCTCAGCTTGCACAATCATGTAAATCATCGATCATCTTGTTACCGTGACACCTTTTTCAATCTCGAGATAATATTTTAGCAGTGTTTGTTGTTTGATATTAATATTATAGGAGGGCCATATATTGTTAAGTGAATGATAAAGTTGGTTGTTGATCTTGGTGGTTTTCAAGTCACAATCACGTTAATTTGTTCATTATATCATTAATATAGACTATAGAGAGAAAGAAATACATCCCATCATGAAGATGAAGATGAAGTTGGTGCCTGCTACAATTTTCAATGCAATATAAGTTTCCATTCCACGTTCCTTTCTTTGTCCTGCACAGTGCACGTGCGTTATCAGTTATTTCCTATTTCGCAAGTTGATTTTCATCAACTACTACTAAGCGATTAGTGAAGAGTGGAATTAGGGACGAGGTGTGAACAGAAGAATCTAGCTACCTTCCTCATTTGCATTTTTCACTTATCTTTCTCATTTATTAAGTGTAACATGAATTCTATTAACATAAACACAATTTTTATTTCTTTTGAAAAAACTCATTATTATTTTTCTATATTTACCTTTATTTTCAAAAGCTAATCTTTTTTCTCTCCTACCAGATTCAACTCGCTTGTTCTAATCTAAACTACTTTTTTTTTCTTTCTTTACCAAAAACAAAAACCCACCCAGAAGCAGGAGGTGTGAATAGAAGAATCTAGCTACCTTCCTTATTTGCATTTTTCACTTATCTTTCTCATTTATTAAGTGTAACATGAATTCTATTAACATAAACACAATTTTTATTTCTTTTGAAAAAACTCATTATTATTTTTCTATATTTACCTTTATTTTCAAAAGCTAATCTTTTTTCTCTCCTACCAGATTCAACTCGCTTGTTCTAATCTAAACTACTTTTTTTTTCTTTCTTTACCAAAAACAAAAACCCACTTAGAAGCAATCTCTTGGCTTCCCGGGACTTATATGAGTTACTAGTTGGTTAGGATAATGTGTTCCAATTCACGTAAATTTCCCACCCATAAGCAAACCCTTGGCCTCCCTGGGCTCATATGAGTAAACTAAAGAAAGAAATTTAGCTATCATTCCTCGTCTAACAATGCTCAACTATATCATTATTTTCAATCCCCACATCGTTAGATTCCACCATAAACTAAAGAGTAATACTAGGGAGACTAAAATTGTAGACAAAATTTTGTAAACTAAATGGCATCAAAATTGATGATTGGATTATTACTTAAACATTTATAAATGTGCTAATTTCTTATTAGTAACACATCATTTAATTTGCAAATTTTGTTTACAAATTTAATTTCTCTAACATTACTCTAAACTAAACAAATCCTTGTTCCCTCAGCCCCTCCAAATGTCAACAAGAGAGAGAGAGAGCATCATCAGCAACAACCTAGATACGTGTGTAATAATTTGTTCCCAGGAAGAAGAACTACTCCTAGGCCTACTTTTCATTCCATTCTCCTTTTATTTTTTTTAATTTTTTAATTTTGGAAACAGTAGATTCAAACCGGGCAAAGATTCCAAACAAAACAAGAAAGCCTACAAGGAGGCAAGCAAGCAAAACAAAAGTAAAGAAAAGACGTAGGGCAAAGGAGATAGTTACAATGGAGACGCAGTAACCTAGTTATTACGTCACCCTCTCCAAAGCCCCCCGGCAGGGCAAGGTATCCCGTCGTTGTGAAGGACGTGAACAAGCGAAGATGGGGGTCTGTTGACCCAAAAAACATCGCACATCTCCGAGCAACTTTGCAACGCCAAATCATCATCCGCCATGTTGGCTAGTCTTAAGATCCAAGACCAGCGACAATTCTGGAAAGAATCCCCTAGATTTTTAGCTTTTACTAAGTAAGGGAAAGCTTCCCATTTGCCATTATCTTGCGAGTCCACCAGGGACGAGATAAACTCCGTGGAGTCAGATTCCACAACCACCTTCCTGAGCCTCAGCGACAGACCAAATTCACACCCCTTAAGGATAGCCATTGCCTCAGCAGCACCAACACAAGGGGATCGAAAAGCATACCTGACCGCTGCCATAAAAGAGCCACCATCATCCCTTACCATAATTCTCGCAAAGCCGAAACGTGTCTGCTTCGACCAACTAGCATCAACATTGATTTTCTTGTACATCGTGGAAGGGGGGACCACCTAGATGGACTAACATCCACAAGAGGGATAGGAGACGAGAGATGATACAGCTGGCGGGTAGCAGCAGTAAAGGCTCCCGTCGAGTTATTAATAGCACAAACCACTTGGGTAGGGTTAATTAGTCTCTGATTAAACACAAAATTGCAGCGAGACTTCCATATGTGCCAACAAGTGAAGGCAATATAAGAGAGCACGTGCAACCAGTCCCCATTAGCACCCAACCGAATGAACGCCACTTGATCAAACCAATCCACCCAACTTGAGACCTCACTTCTGTTAATCTTATAATTCAACACCCATCCAAACCAGATTTTTTTCAACCCATGGGCAAAGTAAAATAAGGTGCACAATTGACTCCTCTTGGAAAAGGCAGATCGGGCAGATCGGGTTAGGGGTAGATTGACGAATGAACAAGTCGTCCATCGTGGCAAGAGAGCGGTGGAAAGTCTTCCATAGAAAAAACCTGATTTTTGTCGGGGTTTGAAGCTTCCAAATAATTTTCCACACACACTCAGGAGTGGTGCGGGACGTGGATGGACGAGAAGGCAGTGGGGGGCTAGCAGTAGTTTGCAACGAGAGGTACCCAAATTTCACCGTGTAGACACCAGTCTTCATCTCATGTCAGATGAGACGATCAAATCCAGAACCAATACCCACATCAGAGCCTGTGACATCATCCAATTCCTCTGTGAAGAGGAATGGGAGGAGAGAGTTCAAGTCCCACGATCTGGTGATTGGGCACAGAAAGGTTTGAACCCGAGTATCTAGTGTAACATGCACCGGTCCCCTCGGAATATGATGGCCCAAAGGGAAGGAGATGAGCTAATGATAGGATTAAGTGCACACCACAAAGTAGCACACAAATGTCTTATTTATTTTCCTTATTAATATTAAGATTTGTCAATTGTAGCATATGAAAATAAGGGTATTTCCCGCAGAAGATTGTTTTATTTAACTACTTAAAATGTCACAAAAACTGGGCTACTGTCCCTACTGACCAGCCACGGCAAAATAATTATTAGACTGACTTAAACATATCTAAAGTCTATGAAATTTTATATGAAAACACTAGACAGACAGAGCTACACTCATACAAAGTTTTGGGATTTTTGGAGTTGATTTTATATTAAAATTAAATCGAACAAAAACATGACATAAGCAAATTTTAAATAGTTCACAAATTAAGAAAAACGAGTTAGGGGTATTGTTATCCACCACCAAATAATCATGCAAACATGTTATGTTTTATTCAAATTCCTTTTATTTCCTGATGAAGATGCTCAAGTTGGCTCAATGTTAGAACTCAATTTATTACTCTTTGTTACATAGTATGTTAAGAGAATGACGTTTTCAACTGAACTTAGTCCCTAGCATGCAATCTAGAATGACGTGTTCATAGATTTAACAAGTAGAAATCATTAAGAACCAAAAGAGTTTAAGTTATCACAAGGCATTGTAAGTACTGGCGTTGTCTTACTTATCCTAGAAATTGGTTCACATGTTAATCGCAATTAACAAGTACTACTCTAGAACATATATAGGTCCTCATTCGACAGGGCAGGCACACACATATTCATAGCGTTAGAATCCTAGATATGCTTACTACGTATGCATCCATAGAAAACAAATAAAGAATTCATCAATGAGACAAGTAGTGAACCAATTTTCATCCATTCATAAAAGTAATTCAAACGAAATGTCATAACAAACTTGCAATCATATTCGGGGCTTCAAAACAGCCCCTAACTTCTAAAAATTTAGTTACACATAATTCTCAAATAAAACCAAAAGAAAAACATGAGTTTGAGAAGATAAAACCGAAAGAAGAGAATGCCAAGATTTCCTCATTCCTTTCATTCCTTCCCCAATGCAGCAGCCTTGCCTTTTTTCCTTCCTTTCCTTTTTTTTTCTATCTTTTTTTTCTCTATCTTTGCCGCTGCAACCTGCAACCTTTTTCTTCTTGCTTGCTACCTTATTTCTTCTCCTTAACTCACCCCACTAACAGCCATTTAGTGTTGACAATAAGTGAGAGAAATTGGTAAAACAATTGTAACTCTTTGGGCAGCCTTTATGCCAATTACTCCCATTTAATCCTCATCTTTAATTTCATTTCCTCTGATATTTGAATAGGTGTCAGCTGGCTTGTTCTTTGCTGCATCAGTTTTGGCTGCTAGATTTATTGGATTTATTGCTTTCAATGCTTTCTTGTCAGTTACAAATTGCTCAGCCTCTTGGGAACGTTTCAGTGTTAAAACGGCCATAACGTCTTCTAGAAAAATGATATTAGCAATATGTGAAATGCTCCAGAAAATAGACATCCGTAGCTTTCCAAGAATATAAGGCTCATTCTCTAATTCATTATGAGCTATTCGCAAATTGCTTCCAAAGTTAGCTGACCTACACACGCAGTTTTGACGAATTTGTTACTTTAAATCACACTTGTGCTATTTTTCTTTTATTTGCTTGACAAATCCTACAAAACACAAAAACAAAGTAAATAGCTCAAAAATATAAGGAACTAACTAAGAAAAAAAATAAGTGAATATGATGTAAAATATATATAAATATGAGCTTATCAGCTAACGATCAATCCAAAACCGCACCTCACGGCCATCAGAAATCTGCCACTTAGCCCTTTGCATGATAACATCTCTACCCACGAGTAAACTAGTCCAGGCCCACGAAGCACGGCTTCCCCATTTGGCGTCTAGAAAATAGCAATGTTAGTACTTGGCCTTGAGAACAGAGGCCAGATCGAATTTGGTTCCACAATCAGCCTCCAACATTGCTTAGCAAGGAGAGCATCATTAAAACTTTTGCAACTTCTGAAACCCAAACCCCCAATATTCTTTGGGTGGCCTAATTTGCATTTAGACACCCAATGATTTTTTTTTTCACCATGTTTCTGCCCCCACCAGAACCCCATAATCATGGAGTCCAATTCATTACAGACTGCATCTGCAAATTTAAATAAATTCATTGGGTAAGCAGGTATGGCTTGGGCCACATATTTTATCATAACCTCTTTGCCAGCTTGGGATAAAGTGCTCTGCTTCCATCCTTGGATTTTTCCAAACATTCTACCTTTCACATAAGCAAGGCCACGACTCTTGGATCGACCCCAAATAGCTAGAACTCCCAAGTAAGTCCCAGGATCTGATACAACCGAAACCCCAAGAATATTTCCCAACTCCTCTGAAATTGCAGCATGAATGTTGGCACTAAAAAACACACAAGATTTCTGTAAGTTTACCATCTGACCAGAGGCAACACATAAATCCTCAATGAGCCGGCCCAACACCTGGTAGTTTGACCTATCAGCCTTTAAGAAAATGAGAGTATCATCAGCAAAGAAGATGTGGGAAATGGGAGGGCCATGATGGCTGTTCCATACCCCTGTATGTTGTTGGTCTCCGTAGAACGGCATATCATCCTAGAAAGGACATCACTGACCATTAGAAATAGGTACAGGGAAAGAGGGTCGCCCTGTCGAAGCCCCCGCGAAGGGACAAATTTATTTCCCGGTTGACCATTGAGAAGCATAGCAAAATTAACCGAGGTCACACACCCCATGATAATCCTCCGCTAAGTACTGTGAAATCCCATCATTTCCATAACCGCATCCAGGAAATCCCAATCCACACGGTCATAGGCTTTGTGCATGTCCAGTTTAATACCCAATTCGAACTTAGACTTTGTTTTCCTGAGCTTAAGAAAGTGGAAAAGCTCATGCGCTATCCCAATGTTGTCCTGTATTTGTCTTCCCCCAACAAAAGCATTCTGCATAGGAGAAATAATCTTGGGGAGTAAAGGCTTGAGTCTATTTGATAAGACTTTGGAGAGCACCTTATAGGAGAAGTTACATAAGCTAATTGGTCGGAATTGAGATACAAATTCCGGGTTTGGAACCTTTGGGATCAAAACAATATGGGTCGCACTAAATTGCCAAGGACAAGTATCTCCGTTCGACAAGTACATAACCAGCTCGTTAACCTCCTTCACAATACAGTCACAATAGGAATGGTAGAAAATTCCTTGAAAGTCATCAGGGCCCGGGGCCTTTAAGTCACCCATTTGTCGAGCAGCAATAGCAATTTCCTCCTGTGTGATCCGTAATAATAAAGTGTGGTTCATTTCATCAGTCACCGACATAGTGATACACTCCAGCACCTGACCCCGCTCCCTAGGACCCCCAGATTTAAACACGTTGATAAAGTATTCATCAATTAAATATTTAAGACCGTTTGGGTTCTCCTTCCACATGCCATCATCCTTCCTGAGCTTCACCACATTATTTCTTCTCCTCATTTGTAGGGTTGATTGGTGAAAGAATGCAGTATTAGCATCACCATTACGAAGGCATTTGACCAGAGACCTTTGCTGCAAAAAACATTCATCTTGTTCCAGAAGCTTGTCAACCGTAATGGTAATTTCCTGGATTCTATTCGCATTTGTCGCCCAATTATTTTTCAACTCCCCGAGTTGGCCTATTAGCTCCTCAATTTCACCCGCATACACCTTAAATTTTTGTTTGCTCTATCTGATCAACCTGGATCTGCAATCATTAAGCTTCAGCTGCCACCTAGAAACATGATCACCATTACAAGCACGATGCCAACATGTCTCAATACCTGCTTGCAATCCTTTTCTTTTACCCAGAAGGTCTCAAAGCAAAAATGTTTCTTACATTTAGCCTGGTTAGGGTCACGTTGGATTATGAGCGAGCAGTGGTATGAGCCCACCATAGTGTCATGGGTAACAGAGGTGTTAGACCAACAATCCTGCCAACACCAGTTGCTCAGCCATCGATCAAGCCTAACCTCCACAAGAGTCCCATTTCGTGTCCCATGCCAAGTGAAGGGAAGTCCGTTGAAGTCAAGGTCAATTAACTCCAAGCCCTCCATGAAGTGTGCTAAGAAATGAGGGCGGTTGTACAGAACCGCTGCGCCTCTCGATTTTTCAGACTCCCAGATAAACTCATTAAAATCTCCTCCACACAACTAGGGAATGTCAATAGGTTTAAAGAAGGTGTTCATCCAACCCTAGAACTGGTATTTCTCCTCTCTGTAAGCCGTACCATAAATTCCTGTCACCCTGGACCACCTGATTTCACCCATTCCCATGGCTCATGCATCAATGACATGCTTTAAAGAGTACATAATCTTAACCTCCATTAAATCATCCCACCATAGGTTGAGACCACCAGCCATACCAACCGGGGTTACATTGAAACCATTTGGGAACCCATTCTCCTACGAACACCGTCAATTCTATGATATTTCATTTTAGTCTCCAAGAGAAAGATCATAGAAGGTCTGTATTTCCTAATTAGCCCATGTAGGGCTCAAACTACCATGTCCGACCCAAGACCATGGCAATTCCAAAATAGGTGTGTCATGGTGATCGTGTAGTTGTATTAGGCCAGCCACCACCGCCTTGAGAGCTCGACCACTCACGTCTTTCCTGTGGGTTCCTCCTCGTAGTCTTCGAAATGTTCTCTATGAATTCCCACATTTCCTTGTATTCCTTTCGGATTTCTTTAGACTCTTCCTCCGTATATAAGGCTTCCTCCATCATCAGACACCTCTCCCTGATGCTCATTATCCTAAGCTTATCTGCCACTTTTTTTTCCTCTCCTCACTATTCTCAACTTTTTTACTTTTTTGTATAGGCGTATGGTGGATCTCCATCACGCTAAGGTCTACGCCTTTCTTAGACTGAGTACCATCTGCCACCACCCTACTCAAAGCCAACTCTCCCCTAGTTTGAGTATCATCATCTCTAATCTTTTATATGACCACTGAGGTTGAGCCAGCTTGCATCTGATGGTGGGCGTTCTGTCGATTCAGGTATTGGTGACCCTGGGAAGTTAGCCGGTGAGGGATGAGAGACCCAGGATCCATACCAATTTGGTTTACCCTGTAACTTTGCTTCCACCATTTCCTGCACCTAGTTATTCCTCTAGGAGACCCAACCTCAATCTAGCTACTTCCTTCTCCTACATTGCTTCCCATGGTTCCAAGTTTGTTAGGTTGTAGGGTTACCTTCCTCGTACCTTTCCTAGCCGTACTCGGTTGTCTATACTCACCCATCCCAATGTTGAGAGGTCCAGACGTTTCAATCAGATCACGAATAGGTGCCGCTTTAGTCCACTCCATATAGCCAACCGTTCTTCCTCTGGTTTGATCAAATGAGCATTCATTCATCGCATGACCAATTCGCCCACACCGGTAACAAAAGTCTTGCAACCACTCGTATCTAAAATCCACCTAGGTATCCTTCTCTTCATCTCTTGGTAGCCAGCATCCAGTAGTCAAAGGGGTACGAGTATCAACCACTACGCTGGCCTTAATGAAGCCATGAGTTTTAGCCGGGTCTTCTAACTCAATGAACTCCCTTATTTCCTTTGTGAGGTGTTGTACATTGGCTTCCGAAATGAGGCAGGGTGGCACCCCCCTGATCTGTACCCAAAATGGGATTTTTTTCTAGCTCCACTTCTTCCAGCACCAAGTCTTTTGGCCATCTCTTCACATAAAAGTTTTCTTCCATTGTTGCCCATGGAACCTAACTTAGAATCTTTGCAGCAGTGCTCTCATCCTGCACCTTTATAATGAAAGTATTCTCTTTTACCCATTTTATCTCTACTTCACCCAGTTCCTTCCAGGAAGACCTGAGGATATTTTGAACACCCACTTGTTCAAGGTTTTACTCAGTAGGGCCGCCCCAACCAAATCTATCCCTTGCTCCATGGTCAACACATCCATGGATTTATCAAGGTGAATCACCAAGTCTTTAATCTCCTGCTCTGCCATGCTTTGCTTTGTGCTCTGGATCGTTGGAATAGATGAGTTGAGGGGGATGGAGTGTGGAGTCCTTGTGAATTTTGTTTCTGTAAGGGTTGTAACTTTTTCCTTTCTTGATTGCTCTCCGTCTCTTACGATTTCTTATCATAATAAACACTCATAGGAGCGATATAAGTACGTACCTCAGGACATTACTAAGATGTATCTTGTCGTTGAACTTTAATGCTTTGGTGAAGCGAAACCCTAACAACAATTAATGACAGAGAAATGAGTGCATTAATCGCCCCAAGCTTAGTCGGAACTGGAAACTGTGGTCCCTACCTTCCTTACCACATCTAAAACCTTAACAAAGCAGAGGATTGTTCTAAACACCCACCAATACCTCAAATTTGGTAGGTAGAGAGTGGGTGTGGGAATAAATCCTCATCACCACTTACAACTTCTAACAGCCCCTACCACATTGAAGGGATCCAGGGTAGACGAGAGATAAATGCCTCATTTTACAAAGCAGGATTCTTCCCAGAGTCAAAAAATGACTCTGCTCACATTACTGTACCTTCCTTTAGTTCTTTGGTCGGCCCACACTCAGATCAGATCTGGCAAACAAATTAGGGAGCTCCTCACAAACTTTCCAAATAAAAGACCAAACCCCACTCGCTGACCTATAGCCAATAGTGTACGGATCTAATCCCCCATTAGAAGCTCTTACGGAGGAGAGAAAGGGCTCTCACGGAGGAGAGAAAAAAGAAGACAGTGAAGTTTGCCTTTGTGAAATATTAGAAGGTACGTATACACATAAGGCAAACATAGTAATTAACCTCTTCCTATACCTTGAAATGCAAAGCAGAAGCATGATCCCCCCACAGGGTGAGGAAAATGGCTTGTCACTTGTGCTCTTCACCCTATTTTCTCTTCCGCAACCCCCAAACTTTCTCCCGCTCTCTCCCTTCTTCTTCTTCCCCAACTGATTTTTGACTCTTAAGCCTTGTAATTAACACCCACAGACTCAGTTTTCCTTCACTACAATTTCAGTCAAGAACCTCTTTGCAAATACACCATGTTTCTTTGCAAAACCCAGTTGCAGAAGAAGCCCAGAACTCCAAAACTCCAGAAATTGGAAATATTCAGAGCCCAGATGGAAATTCCGGATCTTTGTTAAAAAGCTATATCTGGGTCAATCCCAGTAGCCCCAGAGCTTCACAGCTGCGGCACAAGTCCTACAATTCCAGGTACGCTTCTTTGGTGAAAGTCGCTAAGTATTTGAACTCTTGCACTCCGATTGAAGGTGATGTTTTCGAAACTTTAAAAGGTTTAGGGGATAATATTTTGGAACACGACGCTGTGGTGGTTCTGAATAACATGAACAATCTGGAAAGTGCTTTTCTTGCGTTTAACTACTTTCAGCAGAGGTTGAAACCGAAACGGAAGGTGATTTTTATTGGATGTGAATGTAAATAACATGTGATGTGCACATGATATTAGATAGGAGTGTAAAAGACATGTGTTGTGCACATGGGATTTGTAGCTTACTCTTTAAGTCAATGTATTAGAAGAGTTTAAACTGTGATTTTCCTTCCATGTATTGGTAGAGAATACAGAAATATAATTCTAGATCTTTCAGATTCATAGCTTCTTCTCTAAACCTTGCTTTTTCTCCTTTGTATAATCTGTGAGTTGTTCTTGATCTCTTCAGAATGTTAAGATGGTATCAAGAGCCATCCTCCTGATTCATGTTTTTCGTTGCTCCGATTATTGCTAAGGTGATATCTTTCTTGTGAATTTCTGATTAGTTGTTGAAATTGGATTTTTTTTTTTTTTGGATTTTAAAGGCCGATGCCATACAAGAATGTTGTTTGAAGAATTTGTTGATGAATTGCCTCAAGGCCAATGCCAAAGGTGTTGATTGTTTCCTTGTAACTGCGTTGTGAATCTGAAGGCTAATGCCGATTATGTTGATGAATTAGTGAATTCTTGAAGTTCTTGATTGTTTAAGGCCGATGCCATATCTGAGTTTCTTTCATTCTTGATAATTTCTGAAGCATATATTGATTGCAGTTGAGTTTTCTTGAATTTTGTCATCTGGGTTTTTCTTACAGACATCAGATTGTCAATATTGTGCATTTGTTTCTATTGCTGGGTAATTGAAGATTGTTGTTGCTGATCATTATGTCGAATTCTGTGAAGATTGAAGGCTTGCTGGGTATGCTAACTATTAAGCTTACCGATGATAATTTCATAAAGTGGAATTTCCAGTTTTCGTCTATTTTACGTGGCTATGATTTGTTTGATCATTTCACTGTTGAGTCTGTATGTCCTCCCAAATTTGTTCTCACTCCTAAAGTAGGTGTTACTACGGAGATTAGTGCTGCTTATAAGGCATGGATTAAGACTGATATGGCCTTGTTGAGTCTTTTAATTGCAACCTTGAGTGATGATCCTATATAACATGTTATTGGATGCAAAACTTCTCGAGAAGCTTGGATAGCTTTGCAAGATCGTTACTTGTATGTTTCTAGTGCCAGTGTCAAACATTTGAAGGCTGAGCTTCATACTTTACAAAAAAGATAGGATATTATTGATAAGTATTTGTTACAATTGAAAAGCATTAAGGATCAATTGCAAGTTGCAGGGGAAAAGGTCTCTGATAGTGATCTTATAATTGCTACTCTCACTGGTTTACCTCCTGATTATGATACAATTCGCACTGTGATTTTAGCTAGAGAAACCCTAATAACTTTGAAAGAGTTTCGAGCACAGTTAATTGGTACTGAAAAGACTATTGAGTCAAGGGTACATTCTCTAGTCCAAAGCATGGCTGCTATGTATGTCAATACCAATTCTTCCACTACTACTTTTGACAATAGTGGTTCCTCTCCATTCTCGGACAATTCTAGTCCCTCTCCATTCTCTGGCAATTTTGGTTCTTCTTCTCAAGGATCATCTAATTTTGGGTATGGTTCTAATGGCATTGGTTCCTCACATAGTAATGGTGGTTATCCAAGTTATCAATTAAATGGTAATACTGCCTTTCCATTTTGCTGCTAATGGTAATAATGGAGGGAGATTCTATAATACTAACAATTTCAGGCCAAGGGGCAATGGTGGCTATAAACCCAGGTTCAATAATTCAAGGAATGGATGGCAATCTTGGTCTGCCAATACTTCTAACAGATATGACCATATTCCAAAGTGTCAAATTTGTTCTCGAAAGGGTCATGTTGCTATTACATGTCTATATAGAAATGATACTAAAAATGGTCTGAATATTCAAGAGTGTCAAATATGTTGAAAGAGGGGTCATATTGCACTCAACTACAGACATATAACAAACTATGCTTATCAAGGCACTCAACCACCTGCTTCTTTGACTGCTAACTATGCATATCAAGGGTTTCCTTCTCCACTTGAAGTTCCTGTGTATGCTTCTTCACCAAAGTTCCATCACCAGTGTCATTTACGCAATATCCTCCGAGTGTATCTCCAATTCATCCTTCTAATATGTTTGCTATGAATGCACAAAGTTCTCCTGAAGTTGTAAATGGTGATTCATGGATCATTGACACCGGTGCATCTCATCATATGAGCCCTGATGTTAATGTTCTTACCCGGGTTATTCCATATGAAGGAAATGAGAAGATAATTGGTGGCAATGGTGCAAGTTTGGAAGTCAAACATATTGGCAATACTATTTTGCCTACTTAATCTCATGTTTTACATCTTAAAAATGTCTTACATGTGCCAATGCTTACTGTTAATCTTTTATCAGTTAAAAAGCTTTGCAAGGATAACCATAGCTGGTTTATTTGTGATGATGTCTAGTTCTTTGTGCAGGACAAGGCAACAGGGGCAATCCTCCATCACGGAAAGAATAGCAAAGAAGAATTGTTCAGAATTCCAGTACATATGTTTCCTACATTGTTGAGTTCAGGTGGTGTTTCTTCTGCCTTTTTGGGACATACTATGCAAAAGTCTTTGTGGCATCAACGTTTGGGTCATCCATCTAATGAGATACTTGCTGTGATGCTTAAAGATTCTGATATAGTTTGTAGTCCAGATGAAAATGTAAAAGTCTGTTCTCATTGTATTTATGGTAAAATGAGTCGATTACCATTTTCAGAAATGATTGATAAGATAGATATTCCATTTTACAAGATACATAGTAATGTTTGGGGACCTTCTCCGGTTCTTTATGTTGGAGGCTATAGATACTATGTTTATTTTCTAGATGAAGCCACTAGGTTTGTATAGATTTTTCCTCTCATAAATAAATCAAATGTTTGTGGTGCATTTGTTCAATTTTGTGCCTATGTTGCAAATCAATTTCATGCTAAGATAAAGGTTTTCCAATCTGATAGTGGTGGAGAGTTTTTGATAGTTCCTTTAAGGATAATTTGGATAAGAATGGCGTCCTGCATTATGTTTCTTGTCCATACACACCTCAGCAAAATGGCATGGCTGAGAAAAAGCATCGCCATTTGCTTGAAACAGCTATTACTCTTATGTCAGTTGCTCAATTGCCACACAAGTTCTGGTCTTATGCAATTGTTCATGCTGCCTTCTTGATTAATCGAATGCCTTGTAAAGTGTTAAAATGACTTCTCCCTTTGAACAATTGTATGGCAAGAAACTTGCATTGTCTACTTTAAAGGTCTTTGGTTTAGCCATTTATCCTTACCTTTGACCTTACAATGCACACAAACTGCAATCTTGATCTGTTCAATGCATCTTTCTGGGTTCTTCAAATGGATATAAAGGTGCTATTTGCTACAATCTGTTGACAGGAAAGCTTCTTATTTCTAAACATGTTTTGCATGATGAGAGTTCCTTTCTTTATATGGATATGGTTAGTTCTTGTTCTTAGAGTTCAATTCCATCACCTTCTTCTATGAATATTCGACCTTTGGTGGTGCAGTTACCTAGTTCTACTAACAACTCTGAGGTTTCAATTAATACTACTGAGTCTCACAGTTTATCTTCCAGTTCATTAGCTCATCAACATCGGTTTGCATCTACTACTAGTACAAGTACATTATCACCTACTAGTAATGATCCAGGATCTAGAACACATGCTACTCTTTCCGGTTTCAATTCCATGTTGCCTGTCCTTCAACCAAGCTCAGGTACAAGTTCAGTGTCTTCACAGAGCATTCAAACTCGATTACGAACATGCACCATTACTTGAAAGGATTATTCTACCCTCACTGTTTTGTTTCCTGAAGTTCATTCATTAACTCTAGAAGATGATGCTCATTTTTCAGGGGGTTTTACATTCCTTGCTGATATTCATGATGCTTCTAAACGATCAAGCTTCAAACAAGCTTGAAAAATTCCACAGTGGCAGTTGACAATGCAAGAGGAGTTTGATGCTCTCCAATCTCAAGGTACTTGGATTCTTGTCCCTAACTCTGGAGATAAGAATGTTATAGGAAGTACATGGGTGTAGAAGCTTAAGAGGAATAGTGATGGCACTATTTCTCGATTTAAGGCTCGGTTAGTAGCACAGGGATTTAGCCAAGAACAAGGTCTTGATTATACAGACACCTTTAGTCCAGTGGTTAGACACACTACAGTGCGATTAATTTTAGCATTAGCTGCCACATACAAATGGGATCTTCGACAATTGGATGTTAAAAATGTGTTTTTACATGGGGAATTACAAGAAGAGGTTTATATGAAACAACCTCAAGGGTTTGTTGACTCTAGGTGTCCTACTCATATGTGTAAGCTTGTAAAATCATTGTATGGTTTAAAACAAGCTCCTCAAGCTTGGAATGAAAAATTCACTGGCTATCTACAAACTGTTGGTTTTGAAGCTTCTCTATCGGATTACAGTCTATTTGTGAAGACAGATGGTACTCATGTTATTATTTTACTTCTATATGTTGATGACATAATCATCACAGGCTCTAATTCTGAGTTGGTGTAATCTGTGATTACTAATCTTAGTGAGGTCTTTGATTTGAAGGATATGGGGCAGATAGCTTATTTTCTTGGTATTCAAATTACTTACAAGTCTAATGGGGATTTGTTTATCAACCAAGGGAAATATGCAAAAGATCTGATCCATAAGGCTGGTATGGTTGATTGTATAAGCTGTTACACCCCTTGTAAACCTCATAATCAGGTTTTAACCAGTGATGGCTCTTTGTTGTCTGATTTTACCTTGTATCAAAGCTTACTTGGGGGTCTCCAATACCTCACTTTCACTCGTCCTGATATAGCCTTTGCAGTTAATACAATGTGTCAATACATGAGTGCTCCAACTGATGTCCACTTTGCCATGGTAAAATGAATCTTGCGATACTTGCAAGGTACAGTTCACTGTGGATTGACATACATTTCTGGTGGATCTTTATTTGTAAATGCTTATAGTGATTCTGATTGGGTGGCTGATTTAAACATTAGACGTTCTATTACTAGTTATGTGGTGTTCTTGGGAAATAATCCAATCTCTTGGCAATCAAAGAAGCAGTTTTCTGTTTCTAGGAGTTCCATAGAAGCTGAATATTGTGCCTTAGCTCATACAACTGCATACATTGCTTGGATCAGGTTACTTCTTAAAGATTTACATGTGTTTCTGCATTCTCCTCCAGTTCTTTACTGTGACAATCAATCTGTAATTGCTCTCAACTTGAATCCTATCTAGCATTCCAGGATCAAACATTTAGAAACTGACTTTCATTTTGCTCGTGAAAGGGTGCAAAAAAGAGACTTGTTAGTTAAGTACTTGTGTCCTAAAGATCAAATTGCAGATATTCTCACAAAGGGTTTGCACGGACCTGATTTCTTAAGGCATTGTTTCAATCTTAAGTTAGGTTACCCCATTTAAGATTGAGGGGGGTATTGGATGTGAATGTAAATAACATGTGATGTGCACATGATATTAGATAGGAGTGTAAATGACATGTACTGTGCACATGGGATTGGTAGCTTACTTTTTAAATCAATGTATTAGAAGAGTTTAAAGTGTGCTTTTACTTCCATGTATTGGTAGACAATACAGAAATATAATTGTAGATCTTTGAGATTCATAGCTTCTTCTCTAACCCTTTATTCTTCTTCTTTGTATAATCTGTGAGTTGTTCTTGATCTCTTCAGTGTGTTAAGAATTTTGTATAATGTGACTTTGAAAGTGTGTGGGAAGGGTAAGGATATGGAGAGATCAGAGAAGTTGTTCAACGAAATACTCCAGAGAGGTGTTAACCCCGATAATGTAACCTTTTCGACTATGATTAGTTGCTCTAGGATGTGTTCTTTGCTTGATAAGGCTGTGGAGTGGTTTGAGAAGATGCCCGGTTTTGGGTGTAATCTGGATAATGTTACCTATTCGGCTATGATTGACGCCTATGGACGTGCGGGTAAGGTTGAAATGGCTTTCAGTTTGTATGATCGGGCCAGGACTGAGAAGTGGCACATTGATCCAGTGACGTTTTATACGTTGATCAAAATTCACGAGCAATCGGGGAATTTTGATGGGTGCTTGAATGTTTATGAGGAACTGAAAGCTATAGGGGCTAAGCCAAACTTGGTTATTTATAACACTTTGTTGGATGCTATGGGAAGAGCTAGGAGGCCTTGGCAGGCCAAGAAAATTTACCGAGAGATGATCAGCAATGAGCTTTCACCAAATTGGGTAACATATGCAAGTCTTTTAAGGGCCTATGGTAGAGCTCGTTACCGTGATGATGCTCTTAATGTTTATAAAGAGATGAAGGAAAAGGGATTGGAGTTAAATGTAATTCTCTATAACACCCTTTTAGCTATGTGTGCTGATGTTGGTTACACCGACGAAGCCGTTGACATTTTTGAAGAAATGAAGAGTTCTGAAACACTGAAGCCTGACAGTTGGACATTTTCGTCCATGATTACCATATATTCCTGTAGCGTAGAAAGTCATAGAGGCAGAAGCAACATTGAATGAGATGTTGGAAGCTGGTTTTAAGCCAAATATCTTTATTTTGACATCACTCATCCAATGCTAGGGTAAGGCAAAATGCACTGACGTTGTCAAGATATTCAATCAACTCCTAGAATTGGGTATAACACCAGATGAGCGCTTCTGTGGTTGTCTCCTGAATGTGATGACTCAAACACCAAAGGAAGAACTTTGCAAGCTTGTGAATTGCATTGAGAAGACTGATGAAAAACTAGGGTATGTGGTAAGACTTTTAGTGGAGAAGCAAGAAAGTAGTGACAACTTCAAGAACGAAGCATCACAACTTTTTAACTCGATTGGTTCGGATGTAAAGAAGGCTTACTGCAATTGCCTGATTGATCTTTGTGTGAACCTCAATCTCTTGGAGAGAGCCTATGAGCTACTAGACTTGGGGATCACACTTAAGATATATATAGGCTTACAGCCAAGGTCTTAGACCCAGTGGTCTTTGTATCTCAAGGGCCTCTCTCTTGGGGCAGCTTTGACTGCATTATATGTTTGGATCAATGACCTATCTCTAGTATTGGAATCCAGTAAGGAGTTTTTGCCGTTGCTTGGAATTAATAATGGACATGGGAAACATAAGTATTAAGACAAAGGTCTGGCGAGTGTATTTGAGTCGCATTTGAAGGAATCGAATGCTCTATTCCATGAGGCCTCACACAAGGCTGGCTAGTTTTTTACAACAATAGTTGCAGTCAAGTCATGGTTAGCGTCTAGAAGTTCATCTGAGTTAGTTACTGCTTAGATGTTGGGCTGTTTAGTTTACTGACAAAGCTCATCACACTGAAAATGTAATGTGAAACTCGTATTTGCTGCTTGTCAGTTCTCTATTTATATGTTTTTGGAATTCTCTATGGGCGTAGAGAACAGTTTTGTACCATTAGAATTCAACTATGAAATCTTCTTTCATTAGTCTTACGAAGTTAGTGAAGTTCTTAGAAATCTTGCATCGTACTCAGTAGTAATGCTCTTGAAAGAGAAGGGACCCTTCCCCATTTTTCCTATTGTCCCTCTCTCTCTCTCTCTCTCTGTTTCTCTCTCTCTCTAGGACTCTCCCTCTCTCTTTTTAAATTTATAATCAATATATGTAGGATAGGACATCAGATGGGAACAAGGTCGATGATGTGATTTGAATAACATCATCGGTTAGAGCATAGCTGAATGAGTTTTAAGAAATCGAAGAAGTGAAAAAGTCCAGTTTCCTTTTGTATGCTACGAAAATTTTGAAAATTCCTTATGATCAAAACCATTTGGGAGTCACTCCAACATGAGAATGACAGGAGGTACAAAACAAGTGTATTGTTGTAACTTCTGTTTCCATTCAAGCTATTAGAAAGGCCAATTGGCACCATCACTAGGGTCGGCCCTAAGAATTTGAAGGCTCTAGGCGAGCTTTAAAAGTGGGGCTCTAGAATTATCGAACCCCCGACTCTTTGTACATTGATATGTAGAAGAAATAATTCGCTAATACATGAAAAAAATGTATTTCTACATCAAATACTATTAAAAATTAATACTAAAACAAGAAAGATATGTAAACATTAGATAATACATGTCTCTCATTTTTAGATGCATATGTACTAATTGAGTTTACATAATCTAAATTGTTATTAGATTAGGCTTTCTAATTATATTTGGAAAAACAATACTTGTTTGGGGAGTCTTCATCATGTTTCGAACAAGAGATGGTAACCAAATAAATGCCTTCTTTTCCACTAGCCACCAAGTTTTTTGTGTTATCTGTCTTACTTTAAAAGTATTTATATACTAATACATACATATAAAAAAAATTGGGGGCCCCTAGAAGTCGGTGGAATTAGGCGATCGCCTTACCCAGCTACCCTCAAGGTCGACCCTGACCGTCATAGACTGAAGTGACCTTAGATGCTTACTTTTTGAGGCTTATTTATGCTATCATAATTCTCAAGATACAGGGCACGTTCTTTGCTTGTGATAGAATCATATAGACATTTCTCTACTCAATGGGACCAATATATGGGACACAACAACACCATTCAAATTTTAACGGGATCACAATGTAAAGAACCTCACTCTTTACGTTTCCCTACTCAATAGGAAGAGAAATCTATTAAAAGTCAAATAGAAACGTTTACATCTCTTCTACATATGAGATAGATGAGCAGGAATATGTTAACTTTCATGTGTTATGTATAGACACCGCTGATTAATCCCTTGTACAGTGCACTAAGACAATAAAATATGATTATTGGTTGCATGGTTTTATCATTTTCTGAGCCAGGAAGCTTCTCAAAATGTCAATTACCAAAAGGGTTTTGTGCGTTAAGATTAAGGGATTTCCTAGGTGGGCGTGGGTGGGTGTGTACTGTATTCGTTGCCAACTTTGCTGGGTCAAGTCTGGTGACGAAAAATCTCAATTCCATTTTAAAACCACTTCTAATTTTGGGCTTCGATATTTCAGAATCGGCCTAAATTCTTACAAACTTAGGCCTGTGGTGGGTATATTGAAGCTGCTAAGTCCATTCGATTAGGGTGAGAAAACAGTGTCGGCAGAATTTCTCCCTTGCGCATGGGTTGCGTACAAGGGATTTAGCACTCATCACACCCGTTGGTTTTAAGGCCCTAGAGGTGGAAGGCTGGGATGGAAAATGATCCTCGTCGGATTCTTTTCCTGGGGATCCTAGGGATCCAGTGATCGTGACTGTTCATCATACATAGTGCGGTTCAGTTTTCGTTAGGTGCTATTTATATTTAATTTTAAATTTTAAATTTTGAAATGATTTCTGATCGCAGGATGTACGATGAACCATCATAATCACGGGCTGGGATTTCATCTCCAAGACGTTATGTGTAGGCGATGCGCACACCTGCGCACATCATAGGGACTAGGATTCTCTCCTCTCATTTTCCATCCCCTTCCCTCCCCTCATCTCACATTCTCTGTTTTGTCTTTCTTTTTATATATAAAGTTAATATAAAATATTGACATGACTTAACCGTGACTGTTCACTTCAAATAGGAGGGGAGGGAAGAGGAGGAAAAAAAAGAGGGAAGATAATCCTAGTTCCAGCATAGAGCGGCACAAAAAATTACGCAAAGTTACCTCTGCCTAATCTTTGTATTACGTATGTACTACAGTAGTACTACTACTTGCACGATAGCGATCAAGACGAGATCTCTAACAACCGATCCCGTGCATCCACAAAACAACGTCATTCAAAAACAAAAGTTGAGTTAAAAAACATTTGATAAGCTGAGGTCACAAATATATATTACCCAATGATAACAACTTTTAATCGATCAAATAACAAGACAACGCACGTTGGTCTTGTATAAAGTAAAAAAGATTAATTGAACCGGTATACGTAGTACGTACATCATATTTCCACAATTTTGAACACTAAATTGATCGGCACACATGCACGTTGCCTAAAGAATTTCCTATTTTTTGTGTTGCCACAATCCCAGAAGCCAGTTCGCAACCACAAAATATGAATAAGTAGCTAACTAGGCAACATGATACACCAGCACACTACTGTTGACCATTGTTAGGGTGTGTAGTGTACTGCCAAAAAGATGATTAAGTGAACGACTAATTAATTTAAATATCGTTGCACCTAATGTCCACTAATCTCATCCTCATTTCCCATGTCGGTTGTATTTAGGGATAGGCAACGATTATGGCGGGTGGGTAACCGCGATTATTTGTCCATAACCGTTTATTCTCATATCCGCATAACCGTTTACCCGTTGGGTAATTGTCTAAACGGTTATACCCATACCCATAACCGTTTATAAACGATTAACCATACACATAACCGTGTACCCATTTAACCGTAACCGTTTAGTTCATGTTTACCCATTTATCATTTTTAAACCCGTTTATCCTTTCTTTTTTTACCATTTACTCATTTTTCACCCGTCTACGTGTTTTTTTAACAACTTGAAAATTAAAAAAGAAAAATTTGTCATAATTTTCTTTTTCTAACAATTAAACACCGTTATAGGTACATTCATCATACATTTCCGCATTTTAATTTTTTTAAGTCCTTATACCATTCCAATAATTGAAATAATATTTTACAGACAATATTTTTAACTGTTAGCAATGAAGATAATATAAAATTTGCTAAGTATTCTTGGGTTACGAAAACTGTTAAAAGACAGTATTCTTGGGTTATTTAACTCAGAATGTAAAATATTAACATAATATATATACTGGACCATGAAATTTAAAGTGGTTAAGGAAAGTTATATTATATTAGCTATAGAAATCATGCACTAAAGTCAATAGCATTGATCTAAGTTTTGTCTGATAGGGAACATGGTTTGTGTTAATTTTACATATATAAAATAAATGGGTAAATGGTTACCCGTTTATAACCACGGTTAATACCCATAACCGTCAATTTAAATTTCGCGGGTAAACGGTTATACTCATAACCGTTTATTTATCTAAACGGTTATCTATAACCGTAACCGTGAAATTTAAATGGGTGAATAACCGCAACTACTCATAACCGATGGGTATTTGCCATCCCTAGCTGTATCAGAACGAAACATATAAAGTCTTACGTACAAATGACTGAGCTGTGATGCACTTAATAAATGGATCACTAAAACCTTAAACAAGAAGAAAAGATCAAATCGGATTGATCAACCACTATCGTGTGAGCCAACCCACCTCTATGAAGTTGGGACACTTGGAACGGCTTTCTGAGGCAGTAGCCACACCTTTGCCGCCTGGAGCCCACGCTTTTTCAATTTTGATCATCCATTCTCTCTCCAGTACATTGCAGATTATAGGGTTTATCACATTCTTTCTTTCTACGCCAAATTCCACATATATATGATTGCATCATGTATGTACGTGTGGTTCTAAAATGATGACGTATCAATTGCATCCAAGTCGTTAGCCTAATTACTAGACGTTTCTTCACCGGTTTGGATTAACAAACCAAACTTCAAGTAGCTGGTCAAAGACGGGTGGCACCTGTTGTTACTTAAGATGTAGGGACAACTGGAGGAATTTCCATGTGCCATGTGGGGGTGCATGATCCATAATTGTACTTGACCAAACTATCGACCTTACAATATAGTTTTTTCTCCATTAATATGACGATCTTGAAATAATATTGGCAGCTCTCCTCCCCACCAAACTCTATGTGAACTTTAATAATTATAATTAACTTAGGATGTAATTTTATTTTGATAATTAATCATTTACTTATAATAATATTAGCAGGAAGTTGGAAAGTATGGAAGGTGAGGTGGGTGAATCAAAGCCAGCACATGCATATGCAAGAAACTGCAACTTTTAGCGACCATCAGAAAGTCACTTCGTATGACGACAACCCTCAATCATTATAGCGAGATATTTTTCAATCTAAAATATAAAATGTTACATCACGTGTTATTATAAAAATATAAAATACTTGTGTTAAAAAAAATTAATAACTTAAAAAATAAAATTTATCATCATTTACACGTGGTGTACTATCCATATTACCGTTACAATGAAACTTTTGTCCACCATAGCATGAAATCAACCTTCCAATATCAGCATCCCATTGGCCCTATGTACGAATTATTGTGCGCTCTCTTTTTTTTTTCATTCTTTCTTAACGGCAAAGGATCCTTGTTTGGGGATTACGAGAATTTCATGATCGTGACAGTTCTTCGTATATTGTGTGATCAGAAATCATTTTAAAATGAAAAATGAAAATAAATATAAATAGTATCTAACAAAAACTGACCACACGATATACGATGAACGGTTACAATCACGAGATCTCATGATCCCTAAGAAACCTTTCTTAACAAGCAATTTGTCATGATTTTTTTTTAATAAACCACTTCAATCAAATATTGCTCTCCTTCTCTTTCCCTTTGCCTTGTTCCACCGAATTGTATTCCTATTTTTATATATTTTTGTATATATATATAAGTCAGTTTTGTGAGAGAAGTTGTCCCATTCAATCATTTTAGTTGAGAAGTTATCCTTTAGATCTGAGCCTGAGAGCATCCACTACTCACTACAATGGGGGAAAAGGAAAAGGTACGCAATATTTGGTATAGTTTGTGTTCTCTTCATTTTTTCTTCTTCTGAGGATAAGCAGATAACCAAAAGGATGATTTGTATGGCTAAAACTAAAAGGCTTTAAGCTCTTGTTTAAGTTTTGTGGTTCCTATTCTTTTATTTATATCCTAATAAGAATCCAAGTCCCCTCCTCTGTGCTATTTTGTTGTTTTTTTCCCCTCTCTCTCTCTCTCTCTCTCTGTGTTACTGATTTTACCACATACCTTCATCATGATTCTTCCCAGTCAGTCAGTCAGAACCCTGATTGTCCAGCAGCACTGTTCCACTTCTTTTTGTCTACACTTTTGCACAACAATCTTCTGTATTATTTATACATTTTCTGAATATTCATTCTTGTCAATATTTGGTTAATGTACATATTTTTTCTATTAATATTAATATGGGTAATTCAGGTTACGATTATGGTGCTGAAGGTGGATCTTCAGTGTCACAAATGCTACAAGAAGGTCAAAAAAGTTCTTTGTAAATTCCCTCGTGAGTCTCTCTTCTCCTTGGTTCGTTTATAATTATTTGATGAAAAATCAAAAGTTCTACCTTTTTGGAAAATTAAGATTAATTGTAGACTAAGTAAATTAATGTGTGTTTGTGAACAAGAGAAATACGAGACCAGATATACGACGAGAAGCAAAACCAAGTGGTGATCAAAGTGGTATGCTGTAGTCCAGAAAAGATAAGGGACAAGATTTGCTGCAAAGGTGGAGGTGCCATAAAAAGCATCGAGATCAAAGAGCCAGAGAAGCCCAAGCCACCGCCGGTTGAGAAACCACCTCCCGAAAAACCTAAACCGGCTCCACCGCCTCCCGAAAAACCTAAACCGGCTCCACCGCCTCCCGAAAAGCCTAAACCACCTCCTGAAAAACCTAAACCACCGGTGGAGCCAGTGAAGCCTTGTCCTCCTCCTATGCAGCCGGTTCCTTGTGTGCCAGGGTACCCACCGCCTGTCCGAACATGTTGTACGGATTGTTACCATGGGCATGCAGGTGGACCATGCTACAGTGGTTATGGTGGGGGACCACCCCCGTACATCCAGTATGATGGTTACTATGGGAGGCCAGTGTATGACAGTTACGGCGGTGGCAGCAGGGGGTATTGTGAAGAAAATCCCTCAACTTGCACAGTCATGTAAATCATTGATCATCTTGTTGGGCTGTGACACCTTCTTCAATCTCGGGATAATATTTTAACAGTGTTTGTTGTTTGATATTAATAATATACGAGGGCCGTATATTGTTAAGTGAATAATAAAGTTGGTTGTTGATCTTGGTGGTTGTCAAGTCACAATCATGTTAGTCTATTCATTCATAGTTGGTGCGTGCTACAATTTTCAATGCAATTAAAGTTTCCATTCCACATTCCCTTCTTTGTCCTGCACAGTGCACATGCCTTCTTATTAGTTATTTCCTATTTCGCAAGTTGATTTTCATCAACCACTAAGAGCAACTCCAGTGTAGGAGCCCTCCCCCAGGCAATTCACTATTTAATCCACCTAGTGAACAGTAACTGCCCTTAATAAATAGTGCATTCCCCTGGCAATTGCCTTTTGCATCTCCACCCCTGCACTGAATAGCCCTGGCAATTGGCAATAAAATATTAGTATTTTTTTATTTATAAAATAATACATAATAATTTTATTTGTAATTTCGGATAAGATTTTTAATCGTTCTCGTTGCGCCACGTGTCATTATCCGAAAAGCCAATAGCAATAAAATTTTTGTATTTATAAAATAATTCAAAATAATTATATTTGTTATTTCATAGGTGAAAGAAAGATAGGAATGTGGTTGAAAGTAGTTGAGAAAATATGAAATTGTGGTGTAGGGTAGAAGATAATGAGAAGGTATTTATAGGTGAAGTGAAATCAAAATTTTTTATAATTTTTCATAATTTTTTTTCGGATTTTTAAGAATTTTTTTACATTTTTTTTAAATTTTTATTCACCTAATTAATCTTTGCCGTTGGATTTAAAAAAATTTAAATTCCAACACTCCAGATTGTGCCACGTGTCACAACGGTAACATTTTAGATTTTTAAACAGTTTTTTCTTTTTTTTTATATAATTTACAAAGCCTAATAACGTGAACCGTTGATCTTAGATCAAACGGATGAAATTAAATGAGATTTTTAAATGTTTTTTACCGTTGGAAATCCAACGGTCCATAAAATATGACCGTTTCAATCGAACAGACATGGGGAAGCCACGTGGCTTCCCCAACGGTTACTTTTCAAAACTGAAATCGCGGGCCCCAGCCCTGTTTTTTTGTCGGACGACTCGCGCCCACGCGCGCGTGCAACGCACGCGCCTGACGCAGCCCTCGGGCTCTCGGGCTGGCAATCCTCGACGGGCCTGCTCCTCGGGCCTCGCCTGTTGCTCGGGCTTCCATACGCTGGAGCTCATCCCCCCATCAATTTGCTACTGTTTGATCCACAGCCCCCGAGCAACCTCCCCCGCTGGAGGTGCTCTAAGAGCAGTTCCAGCCTTGTGAATAGGCCGGGGGACAGGGGACTTCCAAAGGCCTGAGGGCCTGTCAACTTGCTCCACCCATGAAGAGCCCGAGCTCTTGAAGAAGGCCCGAGCAAGGGGCCTGTCAATTTGTGACAGCTTAGCAGCCCGAGCTCCAACCCTTTTTTTATTTTTTTTCTGTCAGGCCACTTGCAGCAGCTGTCAGTTACCGTTGGGAAGCCACGTGGCTTCCCACGGTCCATTCGATCTCAACGGCTCCTTCATTTGGACCGTTGGATCTCAACGGTAAAAAAAATAAAAAAAATATGATTTAATATCAACCGTTCGATCTGAGATCAACGGTCGATATTAATATGCTTTATAAATAAAGAAAAAATAGTTTTAAAATTAAGAAAAATTACCGTTGTGACACGTGGCACAATCTGGAGTGTTGGAATTCAATTTTTTTTAAATCCAACGGCAGAAATTAATTATTGGAATTTTTTTTTTTTAAAAAATGGAAAAAATCCGAAAAAATTTTAAAAAATCTGAAAAAAAAATTGTAAAAAATTGTTTTTACTTTTCTATAAATACCACTTCTTCTCCATCTATCTTACACCACAATTTCATATTTTCTATAAATAACGACACGTGGCACGATGACATTGGATAAAAATCTTATCGAAATCCATCGCTAAATAATTGTTTTTTTATAAAAAGACACGTGGCGCAACGAAAACGATTTAAAAAATCTTATCAGAAATTACAAATAATTTTATTTTGTATTATTTAAACAAACAAAAAAAACTAATATTTTATTGCATATTGTCAGGGGGGAGGGCTCCAAGGGTGGAGATGCAAATGACAATTACTGTTCATTAATGGCAGTTACTATTCATTAAAGGCAGTTACTGTTCAAAAGGATGCATTCAATAGTGGATTGCCAGGGGGAAAGGCTCCATGGGTGGAGTTGCTCTAATAAGCGATTGGTCAAGACTAGAATTGAGGAGGTGTGAACAGAAGAATCTAGCTACTTATCTTTCTCATTTATTAAGTGTAACATGAATTCTATTAACAAAAACAAAATTTTGATTTCTTTTAAAAAACTCATTATTATTTTTGTATATTGACCTTTATTTGCAAAAGCTAACCTTTTTTCTCTCCTACCAGATTCAACTCTGTTCTAATCTAAACTATATATTTTTTTTCTTTCCTTACCAAAAACAAAGAGGGAACAAGGGCTTGGATTATGTTTATTTTAATAAAAAATTATTTTATAACTTTATTTAATTAAAAAGACTTAAATTTTGATAAAAATGACAAAAAACTTAAATTTTAATGAAAATGACATAATTTTAATATTAAAAAAAAATATGACGCACGGACCCACGCATCCTCACACAAATTGTTTATGAAATTTAATGGTACTACACTATTTATAAAACTACTACACTGTTTATGAAATTTAGGAAACTGTTTATGAAACTGTTACATTGTTTTTGAAATTTAGGACACTGTTTATGAAACTTACTACACTATTTATGAAAACTTACGACACTGTTTATAAAACTTAATGGTACTACATTCTCCTCTTCTTGAATTCTCACATTCCAAACACATTTTCTTCTTCTAATTTTCTTCAATACTCATCACACTTTCTCTATATTTCTTCAATTTTTTAACTTTCTACACCAATTACTTAATTTTCTTCTATTGCCCGCCCATCTGCGGCTTCCTCTTCTCCTCTACCAAATGCAAATGTTGTGCCCTACAAACACAACACTAACTGCACTATCAAATTAAAGTAAATACTTCAGTGCTTGTAATTTGACATAATTATTCATTTTTTGTTACAAATTCACTAACACGAAAAAGCATTCGAACCCAATGACTTGACAATTCAAACCTCACCATGTTAACCTAGAAAACACAAAGTAACATCCATTGATCACCTTCAGAATCAACCCAGCTATCTACAGCAACGCTTTCTCAGCATCACTACTCGAATCATCACTATCATTTGAGCTTATAATAATCCCACGTTCCTCGTGTCTCTGCAAAAAAAGCAACAAAATAAATCGAAAAACCCAACCGACAAAACCCTAACGAAACAAAACCGAGAGAGTGCTACACACAGCAATGGCGTCGGTGATTTTGATATTGGCCTTGGTCTCTTCGCGAATCTTCTGGATTCGACACCCTTCCTTCCCTATTACTTTTTCGATCTGTCGAGAGGGGATTTTCTTCAACCTCCTCACCAATCTCAGAACTTCCGCATAGATTTTCAATGCTTTCTCCATTTCTCAACTTCCGACCCTCCGATCAGGGTTAGGTTTTTCTCTCTCTCTTGTCCTTATCATTAAATAAAGTTAGTAGGTGGTTTTGGTTAAAACTCAAAGTTTTGAAGCCATTTTCATTAATTTTCCTAAACAAAGACGCACCCAGAAGCAATCTCTTGGCTTCCCAGGACTTATATGAGTTACACTAGTTGGTCAGGATAGTGTGTTCCAATTCACATAAATTTCCCACCTAGAAGCAAACCCTTGGCCTCCCATGGCTCATATGAGTAAACTAAAGAATGAAATTTAGCGACCAATCCTTGTCTAACAATGCTCAACTATATCATTATTTTCAGTCCCCATATCATTAGATTCTACCATAAACTAAAAAGTAATGCTAGGAAGACTAAAGTTGTAGACAAAATTTTGTAAAGTAAATGACATCAAAATTAATAATTGGATTATTACTTAAGTGATTATAAATGTGTTAATTTCTTATTAGTGACACATCATTTAGTTTGTAAATTTTGTTTACAAATTTCGTTTCTCTGACATTGCACTAAACTAAACAAATCCTTGATCCCGCAGCCCTTCCAAATGTCAACACAAGAGAGAGAGAGAGCAGCAGCAACAACCTAAATACGTGTGCAATAATGTGTTCCCAGCATGAAGAACTTCTCCTGGGCCTGCTTTTCATTCCATTCTCCTTTTGTTTGTTCGAGAATTGATTGATATGATAAAACTGCTATGAAAAAGCTTAGTTATAACATTTTCCTTAATACAAAACAATGCCTATTTCAATCAACTATTTATCTAATCGTAAAGCTCTTGGGAATCTAAGTTGGGCTTCGAACATCTTCCGAACCCGTAAAATCACATCCAGGCCCGATACAAGTTCAAAAAGATATTTGTCCACGCTGCAGGCTGACAAATTTGCCTCTGTGAATGCAAAGAAAAGAAAAGCACCTTTCATAATCCCCCACAGGGTGAGGAAAATGGCTTGTCACTTGTGCTCTTCACCCTCTTTTTTCTTCCGCAACCCCCAAACTCCCTCCCGCTCTCTCCCTTCTTCTTCTTCCCCGACTGATTTCCGACTCCAAAGCTCTGCAATTAACACCCACATACTCAGTTTTCCTTCACTGCAATTTCAGTCAAGAACCTCTCTGCAAATACACCATGTTTCTTTGCAAGACCCAGTTGCAGAAGAAGCCCAGAACTCCAAAGCTCCAGAAATTGGAAATATTCAGAGCCCAGATGGAAATTCCGAGTCTTTGTCGAAAAGCTATATCTGGGTCAATCCCAGCAGCCCCAGAGCTTCACAGCTACGGCACAAGTCCTACGATTCCAGGTACGCTTCTTTGGTGAAGGTAGCTGAGTATTTGAACTCTTGCACTGCGATTGAAAGTGATGTTTTCGAAGCTTTAAAAGGTTTAGGGGATAATTTTCTGGAACAAGACGCTGTGGTGGTTCTGAATAACATGAACAATCCGGAAAATGCTTTGCTTGCGCTTAACTACTTTCAGCAGAGGTTGAAACCGAAGCGGGAGGTGATTTTGTATAATGTGACTTTGAAAGTGTGTATGAAGGGTAGGGATATGGAGAGAGCAGAGAAGCTGTTCGACGAAATACTCCAGAGAGGTGTTAAACCCGATAATGTTACCTTTTCGACTATGATTAGTTGCTCTAGGATGTGCTCTTTGCCTGAGAAGGCTATGGAGTGGTTTGAGAAGATGCCCTGTTTTGGGTGTAATCCGGATGATGTTACCTATTCGGCTATGATCGACGCCTATGGACGTGCTGCTAAGGTTGAAATGGCTTTCAGTTTGTATGACCGGGCCAGGACTGAGAAGTGGCGCATTGATCCAGTGGCGTTTTCTACATTGATCAAAATTCACGGGCAATCGGGGAATTTTGATGGGTGCTTGAATGTTTATGAGGAAATGAAAGCTATAGGGGCTAAGCCAAACTTGGTTATTTATAACACTTTGTTGGATGCTATGGGAAGAGCTAGGAGGCCTTGGCAGGCCAAGAAAATTTACCGAGAGATGATCAGCAAGGAGCTTTCACCAAATTGGGTAACCTATGCAAGTCTTTTAAGGGCCTATGGTAGAGCTCGCTACAGTGATGATGCTCTTAATGTTTATAAAGAGATGAAGGAAAAGGGACTAGAGTTAAATGTAAGTCTCTATAACACCCTTTTAGCTATGTATGCTGATGTTGGTTACACCAACGAAGCCGTTGAGATTTTTGAAGAAATGAAGACTTCTGAAACACTGAAGCCTGACAGTTGGACCTTTTTGTCCATGATTACCATATATTCCTGTAGCGGGAAAGTTACAGAAGCAGAAGCTACATTGAATGAGATGTTGGAAGCTGGTTTTGAGCCAAATATCTTTATTTTGACATCACTTATCCAATGCTACGGTAAGGCAAAACACACTGATGACGTTGTCAGGATATTCAATCAACTCCTAGAATTGGGTATAACACCAGATGAGCGTTTCTGTGGTTGTCTCCTGAATGTGATGACTCAAACACCAAAGGAAGAACTTTGCAAGCTTGCGAACTGCATTGAGAGGGCTGATGAAAAACTAGGGTATGTGGTAAGACTTTTGGTGGAAAGGCAAGACAGTAGTGAAAAGTTCAAGAACGAAGCATCACAACTTTTTAACTCAATTGGTTTGGATGTAAAGAAGGCTTACTGCAATTGCCTGATTGATCTTTGTGTGAACCTCAATCTCTTGGAGAGAGCCTGTGAGCTACTAGACTTGGGGATCACACTTCGGATATACATAGGCTTACAGTCAAGGTCTCAGACCTAGTGGTCTCTGTATCTCAAGGGCCTCTCTCTTGGGGCAGCTCTGACTGCATTACATATTTGGATCAATGACCTGTCTTGCGTATTGGAATCTGGTGAGGAACTTCCGCCGTTGCTTGGAATTAATACTGGACATGGGAAACATAAGTATTCAGACAAAGGTCTGGCGAGTGTATTTGGGTCCCATTTAAAGGAACTGAATGCTCCATTCCATGAGGCCTCAGACAAGGCTGGTTGGTTTTTGACAACAAGGGTTGCTGTCAAGTCATGGTTAGAATCTAGAAGTTCATCTTAGTTAGTTACTACTTAGATGTTGGGCTATTTAGTTTACTGAAAAAGCTCATCACACTGAAAATGTAATGTGAAACTGGTATTTGCTGCTTCTCAGTTCTCTACTTATATGTTTTTTGAATTCTCTCTAGGCGTAGAGAACAGTTTTGTACCATTAGAATTCAACTATGAAATCTTCTTTCATTAGTCTTATAAAGTTAGTGAAGTTCTTAGAAATCTTGCATCGTACTCAGTAGTAATGCGTCTATATGTGAGATGTGATTTGAATAACATCATCAGTTAGATCATAGCTGAATGAGTTTTAAGAAATCGAATAAATGAAAAAGTCCAGTTTCCTTTTGTATGCTACGAAAGTTTTGAAAATTCCTTATTGCAACATGAGAATGACAGGAGGTACAAAACAAGTGTATTGTTGTAACTTCTATTTCCATCCAGGCTATAGGAAAGGCCAATTGGCACTGTCACAGACTGAAGCAACCTTAGGTGCTTACTTTTTGAGGCTTATTTCCGCTATTATAATTCTCGAGATCCAGGGGATGTTATTTGCTTGTGATAGAATATGTAGACATTTGGTCTTCTGCATCTCTTTTGGTTGAAATTGAGAACCGAAGCTATTATATTGTGGCTAGCTGACTCAGGCTTCCTGTGTAATTCGATTCGAGGCCTCATTGACATTTGTTTGTATCATATTTAGGGCGTCCGTATTTAGACCTCGTATAAATACTAGGGGGATTCAAATGTAATTATGTAATAAATGAAGGTGCAAATATGTAATAAGTGAGGAGCCCTTAATCTATAAAAGGGACACCTCACCCTCACAATAAAGGAGGCCTCACTCTCACCCTCACAAATAGAGGAGCTCTCATTCTCACATACAAAGGCTCTCTCCCTCACAATCCTCTCAGAGAAATACAATATCAGTGTGGACGTAGCCTAAAAATTGGGGTGAACCACGATACATCTTGTGTTCTTTACTTTCTTGCAGATTTACGTTGTTCCAAGACCCCTCCGGTGTTGTGCATCAACAACATTTATTTAACAAAGACATAAAACATATAGTTAAGTTCAATATTTTTTTTGGAGTTGACATCGGATACTTTGAATATAAACTTCATGTTGTGGCAGTGGTGCAATGAACAATCTCCACAGACCATTGACTTGGAGGTACTTAGATAATATATCATACCTAAAGAAGCAGTGTCATGGCTTGCACGTCGAACTTCCTCCCACGTGAAAATTGATCAAAGCCACACACTATAAATTCACGAGAGCCCGAAATTCCTAATCCATAATTTGCATTTCTCTCTGCAAAGTCAAACCAAACAATGGGAAACTGCATAAATTTTATGTCCCACCCGCCCCACGAGAAGATTAAAGTAGTAATCCGTGAGGGTGGACAACACAAATTCAAATCCTCAACACCAGTCCAAGCAATCGCATCCAGCCCTCACACTGGCTACAAGCTGGCCCAACCGCATATGCCATTGGCACCCGACACCAAGCTAGACCCCGTTGAGGTTTACCATCTCGTGCCAGACCTTGCAATTCTCCTCGGAAAGGCCCTGGTTCCTTCAAAACTAGTCCGCCAAGAAGGATGCAAAGGAAAGAAGATTAAGATCGTGGTGACTAAGGAAGAGTTGAAGTTGTTGTTGAAGAGTGCGAACAAGCTTCAGTCGAAAGAAAATGGTGTTCGATTGTCAGGGAGGTTTGGGTTGGAGCCTCCAAAATGGCAGCCTTGTTTGGCCATCATTCCAGAGGTGCACGATTTTTGAATGCTAGGATTTTGGGTTTTTATCTTCCCTCTGGCGTCATGGTTTTTGTACAGTTTACAGATAGTATAACAGATTTTCCAGGCAAATGTGATCGGGAAAACTAGTTTCTTGTATGTGCTTGTTGTATTTATGTTGTTTCATACGTGCTGATGTTACAAATGCCAAGATGCCCAGTCCTATCTTATCTTGAAACTGGTGCATGGCACGTACAAAACACTCAGTCCCACAGACCCAAAATTTGTGTTTTTGGTCATATACGTTTGTGCGGACGTAAAACTCGTTCAACCGATAAGTGAGGGTACCAAGAGTAAATATACGGATCAAACCTAAACTACTGTAGAATGCCTGAAAAAAATGTAGATATGTCATCGAACGATTCCGAGCTTGCTTTGTACAGACTCTCATTTTGCAAGTTCCATTGATAAATGGATTCAGTTTGCAATGCATAAAAGAGTTCAGACGTATCAACTTAAACTTTAAGTCGTTGGTTGAGATGGTATTGATATTAAATCAGATGCCGTCAAAGTTCCTGAATGATCAATGTCAAGTTTGTTGAACGTTTCCATCACCAGTGCAATATCTTCCTGGTTGATCTTCCCCATCTCCTTTAGCTTATATACGATAAACTCTGCCGCACTGATACATAAATGAATTCAACAAGCCAGCCGCATGAGAATTGAAATATCTTAATTATTTACAAACAATAAGATAAAGCATGGACGAGGATTGTAATTTATATTCGTACCTAACGACTTTATCATGATCAAGATCTGCTTCCTCAAGATCCGAGGGTGTTAATCTCCTCGTAAGAACCCACTTCACAAGTGATCTTTGCCTTCTTTCAGTGTATAGTTCAGCAAGGTAGAGAAAGAACTGTGCTAAACAAATGGTGCTGCTCAGTATCCAAAAAACAGCGAAAATACGACCAGCTCCCGTTGAGAAACTCTCATCCCCATAGCCTAGTGTAGTTATAGTGGAACAAACACAATAGAGAGCATCCGTAACTTCCAGATTCTCAACTAGACATAAGAAGACAGTACCTACTATAATAAGAATCAAAAGTAGGATTCCGACAGTAATACATTTGAACTTGACTTTTTCGGTCTCAACCTCCTTAAGAAGCTCCGGTGGCCCAAATTTTTCGCGAAAATGTATAGCTCTAACCAAAAGGATTTCCTGCTTCTCTACAAGGTAATCTGCTGCCTTGCCAAGAATTATGCCAACAAGGGCCATGCCGATGAACACATAAACACATGCAACTAGCTTTGCCAACATGCTATCTGGCACAAGGTCCCCGTAACCAACAGTGCTCATTGTGACTATACACAAGTACATGGAGTCCAGAATGGCATTCGTTTTCTTACCCTTTATCTGATGCCTCATCAGGAAAAAGCAAAATGTGCCTCCACCAATGTATGCAATCAACAACAAAAGTACTTGCGTTAGACTGAATTGTGGTTTTACATAGAGCGGACCAGAATCTACAGGACATTGAGATTCCGCTTCATTTTGTTGTACGTGGTTCTTGAATGATGGACATGGGGTAGTGCTAATGCTATAAAGGCGATTTCTTCTTCTGTGGACGACATTTGTTTCAGTATTGAGTTGAGAATGATCTTTCTTTTCAGAAAGTAAGGCTTCTTTAACATCGTCGCTAAAATCAGTAGCCATCAGATTTAAAGCATTACGTTAAGATTCATCTGCTAAAGCAAAGGACCTGCAGTAGGGAATCGAAAACGACATAATTTTTTTCCAAACCAAATTATTTAATAAGAATTGAAACACAGAAGGACAATGATCAAACAAAATGTCCGTTCAAAATTCAATTAAATTCTCATGGTTGTTAAAATCAAATGACTTTCTGCATTAAAAAGGTAAAAAATTCAATGACTTGCTACCTTACCTAAATGACACTGAACGGAAGAGAAAGGGGATTAAAAGTATCTTGGCAGCCTCAAGATCTTAATCCAGTAGTTTCCTCAATCAAAGAAAAGCGGACCGATGGGATACCCTGCAGAAAGTAGAAACTGAGAAAATAAATGCATGCTGATGCTCTACATCTTATACCAAATTACCAATTACCAATGACCAAGCAAAGGGAAATGCAAGGAACATTACTATTATTTTCTATTTCGGCAGGAGAGTGATAAAGAAGCGACCAAGAATCGCTCTGGTGCTTCCAACTGGGTAGATTTACACCGCTAAGCAACTTATTTGTGGCATTTGAAATCCACTTGGACGCATCGCATGTTTGACTCTCACTTTTGCACATCTCATCAAGTGCAAAAGTACATGTTCATCCCAACCTTTCCATTTCATGCGCTTAATTTCGGTCAATCTTAACCTTGCTTTAAGCCCAAGCATAGCCTTAATACATGCTCCTTATGCGCCCTTGTGGGAAGAAAATATGATTTATTAAGGTGATATATAGCATAAGAAGATGTCAATTTACTTGCACTAGTTGGTTCATACTTTTCATAAGCAATGAGATTTCTAAAGAGTGATTCTCCGTTATTATAAACTCTTATATGCATAATTCTCATCACTCAATTTTCAAAAGTTATGTTGAAAATGTCGCCTCCTCCACATTTATCTAGGACTCCTAATCGTGGGATCTCTAGCACAAAGAAAGATGATGGTTATACAAAGCTAAGATCATCTCCAACCGAAGTGTCCAAAAGGCTGAAAATAGTCCGAAAACTGTCTACAACTGAGGGTTAGGGTTTATGATTTTTTTTTGTCCCAACCCATTTTTCTTTTTTTTTTAATCCCAGCCCACCCTTTTTTTATGGACGTTTTTTTTTTAATTTCTAATGTTTTCCTGCATTATTTCTCACATATTTTTCACCATTACATACTATCTTATCTCATTTATTTCAATTCTTCACATTCCATACTATAGCCCATTGACCCTCGGGTGGAGATGGTTTATTGTCACAGGGCAATGTTTGGCCTATGGCCCTCTGGCCCCTCGGTTGGAGATGGTCTAAAAAGGTAAAGAGAGATTATTATTGACGCTACAAAAACGTCATAAATCACCTTTTCTAAATATTTTTTACAAAATTGCCCAAAAAAGGCATTTTAACTGTTACAGAAGCCGTCAGAAAACAAATGAAGGGCTGAAGCCCGAATGCTGTCGAATTCAGAGTATGCCCAACAGTGTGGGCTAACATAACACTAGCCCATTAACAGGCCCGACCCATTTAATTTTACTTGTATCGGAGGGGAAAGACGAAAAAGGTAAAAGGACAGGGACACTCGGTCAGTCCAGTCGGATGCGGAGGAGGAAGAAGCCGAAGACGGAACAAGGGTTTTAGCACATCCTTCCCTCACTCATAGTCATTCTTTCACTGGTACGTCCCCTTCCGTCCTTGCTCTTTTATTCTATTCGATATATTTCTCAAAAATGTTATCTTTTTTGTTTTCTGGGTCCGATTTGCTTTCTCCAATCTGTTATGTTAAACCCCCTTTCCGCTCTCTCTGCCATTTTGTTGCATATATTGTTTTTCTTTGCATTCTGAACATATAGAACAACCCATTTCTTATTTCTTTCAATTTTTAATTTTGTTAAAGGGTTTGTGGTTATACTGCGAGCTAGCTTTCGTGGTCAAGAAAGATTATTAGAGTAGCTAAAGGTTGAGTCTTGGAGTGGGAGTTGATTTTGAAGTGTAAATACTAATCAATGACTTCTGTCCCATCGAAAAACATATGGATTCGGCGGCAGCAATGCCCCTGTGGGGACTGGAAATGCTATGTGACATATGAGGGAGACTCTGAAGAGGCATCATCCATAGCATCCCAATTGGTTAAGAATGATAGTACGACATCAGAGGCTATGGTTTCCCCCTATGTTGGAATGGTGTTTAAGAGTGACGATGATGCGTTTGAGTATTATGGCAATTTCGCTAGGAAAAACGGTTTCTCAATTAGGAAAGAGCGCTCTCGACTTAGCCCACAGTTGGGTATTTATAAGCGTGACTTCGTTTGTTATCGTTCGGGGTTTGCACCCATGAAGAAGAAGCCTACAGGGGAACACCACAGGGATAGGAAGTCAGTTCGGTGTGGATGTGATGCAAAAATGTATTTGTCCAAGGAGGTCGTTGATGGGTTTTCTCAATGGTTTGTCGTGCAATTCAGTAATGTCCATAACCATGAACTTTTGGAAGATGACCAAGTGCGGCTCCTTCCTGCCTATCGTAAAATCCATGAGGCGGATCAAGAGCGGATACTGTTACTTTCTAAAGCTGGGTTTCCCATACATCGTATAGTGAAGGTGTTGGAGTTGGAAAAGGGGATTCAAGGTGGACAGTTACCCTTCTTAGAGCGGGATGTTAGAAATTTTGTCCAAAACCGTAAAAAGGTTGTTCAAGAAAATGATGCTTTGCTCACTGAAAAACGGGAGAACGATACATTGGAACTTCTTGAGGCATGCAAGGGAACAAAAGAAGCAGACGAAGATTTCGTTTATGATTTTACAGTTGATGAGAATGATAAGGTTGAACACATTGCATGGTCGTATGGTGATTCAGTCCATGCATACACTATGTTTGGTGATGCAGTTTATTTTGACACTTCATATCAATCAATCACATATGGCATGCTTTTTGGAGCATGGCTTGGCATTGACAATCATGGAAGGACCATTTTCTTTGGTTGTGTTCTTTTACAAGATGAAACACCTCGTTCCTTCTCATGGGCTTTACAGGTTACCATCCAATACATCCACTATATTGATTTTTTTATTAGCTGTGTCTTTGTATCTGTCCACTTACAATGATTTTTTCTTCTTTCATATAGACTTTTGTGCGTTTCATGAGAGGGAGATTCCCACAAACAATTCTAACTGATCTCGATCCTGGGCTTAGAGATGCAATAAGAAGTGAATTACCGGGCACTAAGCATGTCATTTCCCTTTGGAATATTCTTCCCAAGGTATCTAGCTGGTTTTCTGTTTCACTTGGACCACGCTATGTAGAATTTAAATCTGAGTTTGATGTGTTATATCGGCTGGAGAGTACAGAGGATTTTGAGCTTCAGTGGAATCAAATGATTTCAGTGTTTGGGCTTACTACTGATAAACATATTGCTTTACTTTATTCAGTCCGGGATTCCTGGGCTCAATCCTATATTAGGGGTTACTTTCTTGCTTGTATGGCAACGGCAACATATTCAAAATCTGTAGATGCATTTTTGAAAGGAGTTTTCAGTGCACAAACATGTTTGCGTAGCTTTTTCGAGCAGGTACATTGGTTGGTAACGTTTGCCTTTGGTATATGCTTATGGTTCTTCAATTGATATTGGTTTCTTATGCTTGAACGCTTGCAGGTTGGTATTTCTGCCAATTTTCAAAGTCAGGCGCATCGAGATATGCAGTATATGCATATTAAAACAAGCATTCCCATGGAGGAGCATGCAAGGAGTATTTTGACGCCATTTGCCTTCAATGCTTTGCAGCAGGAACTTGTACTCGCCATGCAATATGCAGTGTCTGAAATGGCCAATGGGTCATATCTTGTGCAGCACTTTAAGAAAATTGATGGAGAGCGTCTTGTGATATGGATACCTGAAGAGGAACAGATTCACTGTTCCTGTAAAGAGTTTGAATCTTCGGGATTGTTATGCAGACATTCTCTGCGTATATATGTGGTAAAGAACTACTTTCAGCTCCCTGACAAATACTGTTTAAACAGATGGCGGAAAGAAGGCTCTCTTGATTTTTACAATGACCACATTGCCGGGACTAGTGATGATGAATGGTTTCAAGATTATCAATGCCTTACTGAAACCTTGTTTACAGAGTCATCAATTACAAAGGAGCGTTCTGATTATGTTCGCAGGGAATTGACAACACAACTCACAAGGATTCTCAATGAGGTTAGAAACATGCCAGAATGTGGAGGAGTAGCTATGGATCTGACATTTTCCCCTACTGGCTAATTTAAAGCAGTTGATCATGTGTATTGTATTGGTAACAAATGCAACTACAACATGCTTTGTGGAATTGAGATTACATTCAGAGTTAAAAAAGCTATGATCCCAAGGTAAGGCGATGGTACAATATTACTTTGCATTCTGTTTTTCTTGTTTCAAACGGGAAACTGTTAACGTGTTGAGAAGGGATAATCAGAATTCAGAAGTACCTTGAAAATAGACTTTGTAACTTGCTGATGTATTAATACGACAAGATTCACAACACACACAGGATGTGGAGAGAGGAACTTACCTAAGGTGATGTACTCTCTACATTACTTTAGCAATATCTGAATAGGGAAGCATAGTTTCTTCCTCTTAATTTGCGTGCTCTTGCCCTTTCTTTTTGGATAACTTACCAAGCCTTAGGTTTAAAATGTGCATTTGAATCTCATTATGGTGGGTGCCTGAAGTGTGCGACCAAGCTATTTGCTTGTACTAATATCTTGCGGTAGATAGTACTGGAACTGATGGCATGCCACATATGTTTGGTAATTGCCACCAACATCTTGTCCTCGTCTTGCAGTAAAGGAGATCCCCCTATTTGGTTACCGACCAGCTCCACACTGATCACACCTCCACTACAGGGAATCCCTTTCTTGTGAGAGATTGCACGAATGATGTGGGCGGACATTCTTATCCATAACTTGCCCCATCTAGTTCTAGATCTTTCCCTTCGTTCATAAGTGATGATTTTAAATTTAGCAGACATATTCTATTTTTCTTTGACAAATAAGATAGTAATCGTTGGGAATTACTTATCCCTCGGTCTATTAGTGAACTCTCTCTTCAGGGATTGTGAAAGATGTTCCACTAGAAATATTCTTGTTATTGATTTGACTCATATTTCCCAATTGGGGAAATAGTATCTCTCTTTAAAAAAACATATTTGTTTTATGAAGGTAATTAGGTAATAATTCATTGAATTGTCACGATGACGCCAACCAATTTCATCGATCAACATTTGGACAGGGGGCCCTACGTACAGTAGACTACCCTACAGGGAAAGACAAGGGAAAGAGGAGAGATCGAGAGAGTCCAGAGCGTCGGTGATATTAGTAATCTTAACAGTGTACACAGAGAGCAAGAATGAAAGTGAAAGCTGCATATTTGATTATTTGTAGCCACAATAGTTGAAGAAGCGCATCGAAAGGTCGGTTTCTCACACTCCACAAAACTAGTAGATGACAAAAGGCAAAAACCAATTTGACATGAAATGGAAAAACAGTGATGTGATGGTCCTCCAATCCGTTGATTAATGTCCTAAAAATTTGCCTAACTGTCAAATAATATCTGATTTTAACTCCGCCTATGTCTTACATGGCCGGTCCCAAGCCCGGATAAAGGAGGAGGGGGAGGGCGTCAGGTAGTCGACAGCCGGCACTCCATGATCACGTCGAATCCTTATGAAAATGAATCCAGAACAAAATCGCGCTAAAGCTAGGGCGTCACCCGTAAGTGGCGCGCTGTGTGGCCTGAGCACAGTGATAAGTGAGCAAGGGTCGCTGTATCTCCATCGGCACCCGGATGCAGTGTTAAATGAGCAAGGGGGCCATAGAAACTTCTTTTCGAACGACTCCACTCAAAGTTGTTTGGGAGCATATGCTCCTATCAACTTTACCCGGGACACACAAAAGAAGTACTTTGATCCTATTAGACGGGGGAGGGTGAAGAAGCTAGGACAGAAGGGTAGAGTTCAAGAGAGCAAAATGCGTTTAGGAACGTGGAATATAGGAACCTTAACGGGAAAATCTATGGAAGTAGTGGAAGTTATGGTGAGGAGAAGGATAAATATTATGTGCCTACAAGAAACTAAGTGGGTTGGTAGTAAGGCAAAGGATCTAGAAAACTCAGGGTTTAAACTTTGGTATTCGGGCACAAATAGAACGAGAAACGGTGTTGGCATCATCGTGGACAAGACCTTGGTACAAGATGTTGTAGATGTCAAGAGAGTAGGAGATAGAATCATGGCAATCAAGATTGTAATAGGACAAGAACTTATCAATGTGATTAGTGCGTACGCACCTCAAGTAGGGTTGGATACGAGTTCGAAGGAGAAATTTTGGGAAGATCTTGGAGACTTGGTGCAAGGAATTGCTCAGACGGAGAAGTTATTTATAGGAGGAGATTTAAATGGACACGTGGGCAGGGAGACAGGCAACTATGGAGGTTTTCATGGTGGCCATGGTTTTGGGGAGAGAAACGAGGATGGGGAAGCTATCTTGGATTTTGCAATGGCATATGATCTCTTCTTAGCCAACACCTTCTTTAAGAAGAGAGAAGAACATGTGATCACCTACAAGAGTGGGTCGTCAAAAACACAAATAGATTTTCTTCTAATGAGGAAAGGGGATCGTATAACTTGTAAGGATTGCAAAGTTATACCAGGAGAGAGCGTGGCTAATCAACATCGCTTGTTGGTGATGGATGTACATATCAAAAGAGTAAGACAAAAGAACAAGACTTGGAAGTGCCCAAGGACTAGATGGTGGAATCTAAAAGAAGAAAAACAAGCTATTTTCAAAGAGAAGGTAATCACCCAATGTGTGTGGGATAGAGAGGGGGAAGCTAGCCAAATGTGGGATTCCATGGCTAGTTGTATCCGAAAAGTAGCAAAAGAGGTATTAGGAGAGTCCAAGGGCTTTGCCCCACACCAAAAGGAATCTTGGTGGTGGAATGAGGAGGTACAAACGAAGGTGAAGGCTAAGAAGGAATGTTGTAAAGCCTTATACAAGGAGAGGACTGATGAAAATGGTGAAAGGTATAGAAAAGCGAAGCAAGAGGCGAAGAAAGCTGTCAGAGAAGCTAAGTTAGCGGCTTACGACGATATGTATAAACGACTAGATACCAAAGAAGGAGAGTTGGATATCTATAAACTATCTAGAGCAAGGGAAAAGAAGACAAGGGACCTAAACCAAGTGAGGTGCATCAAGGATGAGGATGGAAAGGTTCTTGCTACAGAGAACGCGGTTAAAGACAGATGGAGAGGTTATTTTCATAATCTTTTCAATGAAGGACATGAAATGAGTGCTTCTTTAGGGGAGTTGAGTAACTCAGAAGAGTGTAGAAACTACTCTTTTTATCGTCGAATCCGGAAGGAAGAAGTGGTTGTAGCTTTGAAGAAGATGAAGCATAAAAAAACAATAGGCCCAGACGATATACCAATCGAAGTGTGGAAACTTTTGGGAGAGACAGGTACAACATGGCTCACTGACCTTTTCAATAGGATTTTGAAAACGAAGAAGATGCCAAATGAGTGGCGAATGAGCACTTTGGTGCCTATCTACAAGAATAAGGGCGACGTACAAAATTGCATGAACTATAGGGGTATTAAGCTAATGAGTCATACAATGAAGCTCTGGGAGAGAGTCATTGAGCATAGATTGAGGCAAGAGACACGGGTTTCGGACAACCAATTCGGGTTCATGCCAGGGCGCTCAACCATGGAGGCAATCTATCTCTTACGAAGATTGATGGAAAGATATAGAGATGGGAAAAAGGATTTACACATGGTCTTTATAGATTTGGAAAAAGCGTATGATAGGGTCCCAAGAGACATTCTTTGGAGGATTTTAGAGAAGAAAGGAGTACGAGTAGCATATATCCAAGCTATAAAGGATATGTATGAAGGAGCAAAGACTGCCGTAAGAACTCATGAAGGACAAACCGAAAGCTTTCCCATAACTGTAGGATTACATCAAGGCTCATCCTTAAGTCCTTACCTTTTTGCGTTGGTAATGGATGAGTTAACACGACATATTCAAGATGATATTCCTTGGTGTATGCTTTTCGCAGACGATATAATGTTGATAGATGAAACTCAGGAAGGGGTAAATGCAAAGCTTAACCTTTGGAGAGAAGTGTTGGAATCTAAAGGTCTTCGCCTAAGCCGATCAAAGACAGAATATATGGAGTGCAAGTTCAGTGCAAATGGAGGCCAAAACGAGTTAGGGGTGAGGATCGGAGATCAAGAAATACCAAAGAGCGACCGTTTTCGTTACCTAGGATCTATCTTGCAAAAGAACGGAGAATTAGATGGAGATCTCAACCATAGAATACAAGCTGGATGGATGAAGTGGAAGAGTGCATCCGGCGTGTTGTGTGACCGCCGTATGCCACTGAAGCTCAAGGGAAAATTTTATAGGACGGCAATAAGGCCGGCGATGCTGTATGGCACAGAATGTTGGGCGGTGAAACATCAACACGTACACAAAATGGGTGTAGCGGAGATGAGGATGCTTCGTTGGATGTGTGGGCACACGAGAAAGGATAAGATTAGGAATGAGGATATCCGGGGTAAAGTTGGAGTAGCCGAAATTGAAGGAAAGATGAGAGAAAATCGGTTACGGTGGTTTGGACATGTGCAAAGAAGGCCTACTGACGTTCCGATTAGAAGATGCGACTATGGGACAGAGGTTCAGGGCCGAAGGGGTAGAGGAAAACCTAGGAAAACTTTGGAAGAGACTCTAAGAAAAGACTTAGAGTACTTGGATCTAACGAAGGACATGACACAGGATCGAGCACAATGGCGTTCTAAGATTCATATAGCCGATCCCACTCAGTGACTTGGATTTTCCAAGTCTCCAACCAAGAAGTTTTCCTCACTCGGGAAATTAAGGGAACACTACCCCAACCTACATGCTCCACTCAGAAAGCTTCAACATACAAGCTTTAACAAAAGAAAATTCAAAGAACTTAGCAAAGAAGGCTTTGGTGTATTTAACACAATACGTTGAAATGAAGGAAAGCTTATTTATTGATATCCCCGATAAGCTACAAATATGTACATATACATGAGTCAAAATAAGCACACAAGAGGGAGCCTTCACAAAGGTTGCTTAGGAGAAGTCTCAGCAGTCGGTAGAGCCCCAGAAAGAGAAGGCACCGGAGGGGGATCATTTGGAGCCTCAGTACTGGACAGAACCCTAGAAGGAGGAGGCATCAGAGGTTGATCATTTGGAGCTTCATTACGCGGTACAGCCCCAGAAGACGAAGGCAATAAATGCCTTTGGAACAAACCCATAAATCTCTGATGATCAAGTAAAACCTGACCATCAGTTTCCTTCATCTGGTCAAGCTTCCTCTTCATGTTTGTAGCATAGTCATGTGCGAGCCGGTGCAACTGTTTATTCTCATGCTTGAGCCCTCTAATCTCCTGTTTGAGACTCATCACTTCAGCCGCCAATGATTCAACTTGGCGGGTTCGAGCAAATAGGCGTTGGGCCATATTAGACACAGAACCTGCACACTGAACACTGAGAGCCAGCGAATCCTTAACAGCTAACTCATCAGACCGTTTGGAAAGTAGTCTGTTATCTTTGGGAGTGAGAAGGTTCCTGGCCACCACTGCAGCGGTCATATCATTCTTCATCACGGAATCCCCAATGGTAAGAGGACCAGTAGGGGAGACGAAGGATGGGCGCCATATGTTGTCTGGAGAAGGCGGGGCTGCCTCTTCAACAAGGTTCAAGTCAAAACGACGGTCGGAGGGGCCAGATATTTTCAAAGGTGTTGAAGAGAGAAGAGGTCGGACAAATCAAGATCTTAGAAGTGCAAGAATGAAGCTTCTACTGGTGGAGATTCAAGTGTGCTTTGGAACTTAATGTCAGCCCCTATAAAAATCTGCACTCGACGAAGCTTCAGAAATCGAAGAGGCGCCTGCTCAGAAATCGAAGAGGCGTTTGCTTTCTCAAAAGCTGGGCTGCTTAGAGATCACGAGGGTTGATCTCAGAAATCGAAGAGGCGTTTGCTTTCTCAAAAGTTGGGCTGCTCAAAGACCACGAAGGCCGATCTCAAAAATCGAAGAGGCGCTCGCTTTCTCAAAAGCTGGGCTCCCCAGAGACCACGAGGGCCGATATCAGAAATCGAAGAGGCACCTACTTTTCCAGCCTTTTCCAGCCTTGTCAGCACCTGTCACACGCACACTCAGTTTTGCGGAAATTATGGGCATTCTGTCAAAGACTTCTGGGGAAGTAGAAAACACATGAATCTTACTGTTCAATCACCCACTTCCCACACGCAACAATAGCTCATGGGTACCACAGATAACTTTGCCAAAGTTCTCTGCCAAAGTTGAGCACGTGAAGCTTGCAGCTCCCACTACATCGCTCTGACCAAGAAGGGTAAAAGAATAGCAAAGAAACAGCACTAACAAAGTTTAGACCCATAAATTTTGAAGGTCTAGCTACCATATTATTACCCACAAGGGTAAAGGAACAGTACCACTGCTGGATAATTGGAAAGTCCCTGTGTGTCAACCTCTGTGCTTCGTGGCAAGGTAGACTAGCAAACATGCCCAACCTTTACTCACATTCGAGAAAACACTCCCAATAAGATTGCTTGCTCCAAAATCGAAGAGGCACCGTCCTCCGAATCTCGAGAGCCAGACTCCCAACATGACTATTTTCTTAAAAATCGAAGAGAGGGTAAAGGAACAGTACCATTGCTGGATAATTGGAAAGTCCCTGTGTGTCAACCTCTGTGCTTCGTGGCAAGGTAGACTAGCAAACATGCCCAACCTTTACTCACATTCGAGAAAACACTCCCAACAAGATTGCTTGCTCCAAAATCGAAGAGGCACCGCCCTCCGAATCTCGAGAGCCAGACTCCCAACATGATTACTTTCTCAAAAATCGAAGAGACACTGCTCCCCGAATCTCGAGAGCCAGACCCCCAGCATGATTGCTTTTTCAAAAATCGATGAGGCATCGTTCTCCGAATCAATCGAAGAGGCGCTCGCTTTCTCAAAAGCTGGGCTGCTCAGAGACCACGAGGGCCGATCTCAGAAATCGAAGAGGCACCTACTTTTCTAGCCTTGTCAGCACCTGTCACACGCACACTCAGCTTTGCAGAAATTATGGGCATTCTGTCGAAGACTTCTGGTGAAGTAGAAAGCACATGAATCTTACTGTTCAATCACCCACTTCCCACACGCAACAATAGCTCATGGGTACCACAAATAACTTTGCCAAAGTTCTCTGCCAAAGTTGAGCACGTGAAGCTTGCAGCTCCCACTACATCGCTCTGACCAAGAAAGGTAAAAGAATAGCAAAGAAACAGCACTAACAAAAGTTTAGACACATAAATTTTGAAGGTCTAGCTACCATATTATTACCCACAACTGTAAAGGAACAGTACCACTGCTGGATAATTGGAAAGTCCCTGTGTGTCAACCTCTGTGCTTCGTGGCAAGGTAGACTAGCAAACATGCCCAACCTTTACTCACATTCGAGAAAACACTCCCAATAAGATTGCTTGCTCCAAAATCGAAGAGGCACCGTCCTCCGAATCTCGAGAGCCAGACTCCCAACATGACTATTTTCTTAAAAATCGAAGAGAGGGTAAAGGAACAGTACCATTGCTGGATAATTGGAAAGTCCCTGTGTGTCAACCTTTGTGCTTCGTGGCAAGGTAGACTAGCAAACATGCCCAACCTTTACTCACATTCGAGACAACACTCCCAACAAGATTGCTTGCTCCAAAATCGAAGAGGCACCGCCCTCCGAATCTCGAGAGCCAGACTCCCAACATGATTACTTCCTCAAAAATCGAAGAGACACTGCTCTCCGAATCTCGAGAGTCATACCCCCAGCATGATTGCTTTCTCAAAAATCGAAGAGGCATCGTTCTCCGAATCTCGAGAGCCAGATACCACAGACCACTTTTTCAAAGTGCTCTGACAGAGTTAAAACATGTGAAACTGGCAGCTCCCACTACCGTGCTATGACCAAGCAGGGTAAAGGAATAGCATTACTACTTGTTGTTAGGGAGACTCCTATATATGTCAACCTTCATCCCCAACGAACAGGCAGACCTGCAAAAATGCTCAACCCTTCATCATATCTGAGAGGGCACTCCCAACGAAGCCTTTCGAAATATTCAGCTTTCTTTCCCCCCGATAATACCTCTGCAAACAAGCTATACTAGAGCAAGAATATCTCATATCATCAGGGTTAAAAGCAAGAGTATCCCATATCATGCTTTTTCCCTGTCTTTTCTTTTGGCCTTGTTTTTACCTGCAAGACAAGGAGAAAGAGAGCAATCAGTCAGCACTTGGAATCAAGCTTCCAGCCAGGAACTGACTGCCTGGAACCTATTACCTGATTACTTACCTGGCATTGCTCTCGAGTACTCATCTTCAACATCTTATGTTTCCAGGGAAGATTCCGCATCTGCTTGAGGAACAGATAGGGCAAGTGCGAAGGATACAAGGAAGCATGTGGAGACAAGCGTAACAGCACACGTGCCGATACATTCATTACTCTGTCAAAAGCAAAAGTATCCCATATCAGCAGGGTGGAACGTACTCTAGATTTGATGGACTTGTTTTGACCCTCAAATTCTTCAGTCGGCCTTATACTCTGGAGAAAACCAGAAAACCCTCCAGCTCAGTTCAAGAATAAGCCTGTGGAAAGTTACTTCTTCAAAAGCAAAAGTATCTCATATCATCTCTTCTCATTTTTCTTCTCTTTATCCTTCATGCTGCTGCAAGATGGGGAGAAGGTGAACAATCAGTCGGAGCTCTGATTGCTTACCTTGTCTGTCACCTCTTTCAGCAGACCCCCTAGCTCGGCGACTTGGGGGACTCCTACTACATGGTTTGTATCGCGCTTGACCAAGCCTGAAACTACAAGTAAGCTTCAAGTGAAATTGATACATTACCTTGTGCATCTTCACCAGTTAAAGATACCACCCCTGGATGGAGGAAGAGTACTTCCAGAGAAGATGCCACATCTACCTATGAGACAGATAAGGCAAGTCAAGACGACACCACACTCCGATACTTAGAAGTTTCGTGATTACGAGATCATTCTCCCACAATATTTCCTAATGTCATTTGTACTAAATCATTCACTTGTACTCACTAAATGAGAGCTTGAACCTATGTACTTGTGTAAACCCTTCACAATTAATGAGAACTCTTCTATTCCGTGGACGTACCAATCTGGGTGAACCACGTACATCTTGTGTTTGCTTTCCTATCTCTATCCATTTATATACTTATCCACACTAATGACCGGAGCAATCTAGCGAAGATCACAAAAAGCGATCGTTTTCGCTACCTAGGATCTATCTTGCAAGAGAACGGAGAATTAGATGGAGATCTCAACAATAGAATACGAGCTGGATGGAAAGAGTGCATCCGGCGTGTTGTGTGACCGTCGTAGGCCACTGAAGCTCAAGGGAAAATTTTATAGGACGGCAATAAGGCTAGCGACGTGGTATGGCACAGAATGTTGGGTGGTGAAGCATCAACACGTACACAAAATGGGTGAAGCGGAGATGAGGATGCTTCGTGGGATGTGTGGGCACACGAGAAAGGATAAGATTGGGAATGAGGATATCCGAGGTAAAGTAGGAGTAGCCGAAATTGTAGGAAAGATGAGAGAAAATCGGCTCCGGTGATTTTGAACATGTGCAAAGAAGGCCGACTGACGCTCCGGTTCGAAGATGTGACTACGGGACAGAGGTTCAGGGCCGAAGGGGTAGAGGAAGACCTAGGACAACTTTGGAAGAGACTCTAAGAAAAGACTTAGAGTACTTGGATCTAACGGAGGACATGACACAAAACCGAGCGCAATGGCGTTCTAGGATTCATATAGCCGACCCCACTTAGTGGGAAAAGGCTTTGTTGTTGTTGTTGTTGTTGTTGTCAAATAATATCTGATTTTCATTTCACTGTTAGTGGTAGAGGAGTAGGTAAGCCTAATTAATTAATTAATTAGTCCATTAGTGGATTCGTTCCGTGTACGTGGCTAGTGCTGGTGTTTAGAGTGGATTAACTTGTTTAAACAATGCAGTCATACTATTGAATATGGATCATCTTTGTGAAGATCTTAGAGATCCATGAATCGTATTCGTTCATTATATATCGTACGATAAGAAATTATTTTAAATATTTTTATTTAAAATTAAACACAAACATTACTTGATAAAAATTGATCACACAATGTATAATAAACGAACATAATTCACGGATTCCTAGAATCCTCACCAAAAAGATTCGGAGAGGATCCTGTTGGCATACTATTGTTTAATATAGTTTTAGTTTATGGTGGAATATTCTGGACTTCATTGTAAGCAACTTAATTAAATCCCTTTGAAATTGAGCAGTGATAGCACGAATTGCACTTGATGTACCAGGAATGTCGTTAGTGTCGAATTTTTTTGCTACATTAGGTTTAGGGTATAAATACTTGAGCCTAACGTACTCTGATACATCATATTACTCATCATACATGAATACGAGGAAAGAGATTTGAACTTAAAAGCTAAGTTAGCTTGGTACAGGCTTATAAGACTCATAATTAATTAACAAGAAAATAATATATACGATGGAAATAACAACATAATAAGGGAGGTTCTAGTGCTATCTAGTCTACCTACAATAGTAGTGGAGACATACTGATGATGATACAATCAGTTTACAAACTAGAGAAAACATGCCTCACAGATGCAGCTTAAGCTTTTGGACAAAAATCTAAGATCCCCTTAATTAAGCGGCAATAATGGGTTGGCGTTGGGCTTCAATCCAGATTTCCTCCTTCATTTTTCTTATGAACTCTTCGATTTTCTTGTTCAATTCATCTGTACTGCTCGTTAAGTCGTGCTGATCATCTCCAACGTCAGAATTTGTTGCTAGCTCTTGCGTTTCCGTTTCTTCTTCTCCTTGCTTCATCAAAGACTCACTCACTTCTTCTTCTTCTTCTTCTTCTTCAACGAAAGCTTCAGGCTGCATTTCTTCATGGTTCTCTGTATATAAAGAACCATTTTGTTGTTTTTCTAGATCTTGTAGTTGTCCAACTTCTTCTTCTGCTTCTTCTGAAATCAACGTTGGTTCTTCTTCTTCTTCTTCTGAAGTCAACGTTGGTTCTTCTTCTCCTTCGTCAGCCATATAAGCGATGCCATCCTCATCGGATTCATCATTGCAACTGCAACAGCAAGAATTAGTCGAAGTTTTTGCAAGAAAAGCAAGGATTCCATTACAAATAAGAAACATGTACTTCCTCTCAAGGGTGTGGGTAAAGATTGACAAAAGCAATGCGGAGAAATAGGCGTTGAACTGATTGAAGGGATCGGGAAGTACACAAAAACCTGATGATGTTACAAAAAGAAACAAGGACAACAAAGACACTGAGACTACAAACTTCAAAGTCCTCGTCATAAACAACTTGGCGTAGTACTTATTGTCGATGAATTTGTCAAAAGCTTGGAGCTTCTGATCCTCACTACTTTGATGCTCCATATGTATGTGTGATTGCTTACAAATATTGTGAGTGACGAAGCTAGGGTTACAAGGGAATGAATGGCCTTGGTTTTTGTGTGTTTCAGAATTAGGTTGTTCAAGTAATTTGAGCTGCTTTGTCGAGCGAGCATCAAGTATCGTCCTCTGTATTTGCTACTTATAGCAGTACTAAAACTTGCTACAGTTCATCGGCTCTGAGTTAATTTACAAAAATGGCCTTAGTTAAAATGCATGCAAGGGGGAAATGGGGAACCCAAATCAATCAAAATCAAAATTCCCTTTGCCCTGCAGCGCAGGAAACCCTTCTGAAAAGTGAAAACATCAAACTTAGACCTAGTTTGGGAGTGAGGTGCTTAAAAAAAAAGCACCTATAAAAAAAAATTGTGAGGGTTTTAAGTATTTGGTAAACTGAAAAAAAATGGCTTATTTTGGAAGCTGCTGTGAGAATAAGCTGAAATCAAAGGAAAAAGCTGAAGCTGCTATTTGTAACTTTGGAAAACTGGCTTTTTTTCAAAGCACATGGAGCTACGGTGCTCCTTTAATGAAAGGACCCACTATCAGACTACTTTTTTTTCCAAAAGCTTTTTTACAAAAAAGTTTACCAAACGCTCTGCTGATTTATTTCACAGCCGCTTATTCTCACAGCACAGCCGTTTATTCTCACAGCAGCTTTTTTTCAAAGCACAGTAATACCAAACCAGTCCTTAAAGAAGGAAGATATTCACCTTAATTAAAAAAAGTAGTTCTCTGAAGCTTCTAGCTGCCACACGTGCTACTACTATAAAGGACCCAAATAAAAGCTAAAAAATTGATAACCACTAACATTTTACGCAGGTGTATATATATCATGTCAGACTGATTGCCATGATATAACGTGTCCATATCCATATGCATGATGCATATGATGCATGAGGGTAAAGAAATGCTTATTATTGTAGAACATTTTATAAAATTAGCAGAGATCGTATAATTAAGAACAGTAGCAGCGGCACTGCACAAGGTTACCAGTACGTATAACTATATAAGAGATGTACTTTTTTAAGCAAAAAATAAATAAAACCATTATTTTCATAAACTGCGATCCTACTATCTGCTCTCAAAAGAAAATAAAGGAAAATAAAAACAAGCTATAATTTGAGGGATTATCACTGATTTTGTGAGATAAGTTGATGATTTAAGAAAAGCAAGATATACCAAATGGTTTAAATTTGAAAAATGACTCAAGAGTGCCTTATCTTGTGAATTTACCTTATCAAATTTCAGTACGCTAATGGTTTTTAATTTTAAGTTGAGGAATGACAATTGAGGAGAATATTACACGTTATCATATTCCTTCCCCCTTTCTAGTCTCCTTCTTTTGTTTTCATTCTCGGTTTGTCCTTGGTTTTATCTCAGTTTTTCTTGAGACGAGTCTCAAATATCCCCTGAGCTTGTCTCAGATTTGGGCTTCATGCCCCTTATCCGGCCTTTTCCACTTGCTTTTACTGTTTTCTGTCTTTTAATTTTCCTTTCTCCCTCCTCTCTAGCTGTGATACTTCATCCCCGTCCCACCATGTGCTCGAATTGGTGAGCTCTGATCAGAAATTGGATATCATATCCACTTCCCTCCCTCACTTCCTCTCCCCCAACTGACATGCCGATCTCAATGAAGCCAAGTGTTGATATTTTACATACCATTTAACCTCACTCTCTACCCATATGTGTTTGTATATATTTGCAGGGGTTCGTGAATGGGACTTACATGTGGTGTCTACTTTCTCAGTTTGGAGTTTGGCTTCTCTGAGGATGTGACGGCAGCTGCAGTATGGTCTTTGCTGCTAGAGATTAGGGTTTTTTATTGGTGTGGTGGAAGACCAAATTTTATGCACCTAAAATTAGTGTGGTCTCTTTGTGACCCAATAAGTAATTGACATGTATTTATTATCTTAATTTTTCTAAAATTTGTTTTCATAAATTTAATATATGTCATATATTTATTGGAGGCACAAAGAGACCACATTTATTTTAGATGCAGAAGATGTGGTGGACCTTCAGATTCATTTCTGACCCCTGCACAGTCTCCATGTGTTAGAATCTGATGGACATGTCCAGAACTGTCCAGAACTCCTATGGGTCGAGACCTTTCATTAATCTTTGACCAAAGGAGGCCCGGACAATGCTCATTCATTGGCCCAATATAATAAAATACCACACCCTTCATCCGTTTCATCTGTAGTAGGCTGCTCATCAACTCATCATGGCACAACACAAGGCTACCCGATAGCTACATATATATTAAATATTCTGTTCAAACTTAATCAAACGTATTACTTGGTTTTTAATTATACGCTCGTTATCTGGCCTTCACGTGCAAGGATCGATGAACTACTGTTCGAAGTTTGACATGGATATTGTAGTTGGGCTATGAAATGTTTGTTTGTTAAGTAGTGCCTCTACGTTATCGATAGTATGTTGATATTGTCTAACGAACTACTTAAAACAACACATATATCATTCACGCATCTTGAACAATATCTTCTATAATGTTTTAATTCCGTTGTTCCTAACAAAATGTACACTAACACGTTATTGATGCATTTTTAACAACGTCAATATATTATCCCTGCTCCCTCCCACTCCTTAATAAAGAATAAACGTTCTGGATAGAGATTTCTTGGAGAAATTGAGTCGAAAAGATAGCAAAATGCCACCAATTACTAGTTGACAAACTTGGATAAGATTTAATAGTACTTCGGAACAAGATAATTAAGGAAGAATTTAACTTTAGACTGTTCCCAATTTGCTTCTACGTGTATACAAAGTGTAACATATAGAGGTAATTAAACTTCCTAGCTATAGATGACATGATGATCGTCAAAAAGTAGTAATCTCTTTGCTTAATTGGCCCTTACTTACATGGAAGGAATCCATGGACATGGATTGATATATCCAGAACCATAACTAAAATCTGAGACATCAACCATGGCATAAAGCACTTGGGAGAAGCTGAAGATACCGCCCCCTAATATTACCAAAACGAGAATTGCAAAGATAGGGTTCTTCAACAATTCGTACAGCGGCGCGAAGGTCGCGTACAGAGCACCTGTACTCACCGTGAGAGCATACAGTCCATATCTCCTTACATTGTCCCAAAACTCTTCCATCAGCGGCCCTTTGGGGCCCAATGCCATCGCCTTCTGATCGTCCATCGCCATCAGCGTCGCTGCAACTCCCACGGAAACAGCTGCCATTACCCAAAACCTTGACAAGTTGTTTCCGGTGGAGTTTCTTGGGGTGGAAGTACCGTTGACGGACTCTTGCCGGATGAGCGTTACATTACATAACTTGGATTTTGTAGCGGATGCTCGTGTTGGTAGAGGAATATTGTTTGTGGCTTCGGAAGGGAGAGATGATAATATGGTTGGAGATTGAGGGTGTTTTGGTAGAGGGAGATGGGGATGAGAAATGAGTTAGGGTTCGAGGATGGACATGCAGGGTACTTGTGGGGTATTATTTTAGGAGGCGGAATTGGGAGCTGAGTGTAGACATGTTCATTTTTTGGGAGCTCTCAAGCATCTCGTAGCTTCCAAGTCCTAAGCTATACAGTATATCCACTTCTCTATTATCCTTTTTAGATTCCAAGTTTGTGGACATGGCCTTTACAAAAGATAACTTTGACAAGAAGAGGTGGAATATTCAATAGCCTGTTGGGTCCCTCAAGCCCTCACCAAAACAAATATGGGAATATTGGAGTGGGATATGCAAGAAATCTTCTACTCTCTTTCTAGCCAATAAATTTTTATCAATCTTTCTTTTTAACTTCTGTAATTTTTTTAAGAGTTATAAATTTATGAAGTTTGATGGAGTTTTAATGATTTTTTATAAACTTGATGTGAAAATTTTAAGCCAATTTCATTCAAAATCTCAAGAACAAAATGCATAATTTGTTAAAACCTAAAAATATAATGTGAAATCACTCAAATTTCATCCACATCATTCATCTTTTAAAATCGCTCAAAATTAAATCTTGATTGAATACATTAATCTTTAGATACAGGAGTTATAATTTCTTCATTTTAGTTTTTCACCTTTTAGAAAACCCAAAAACTTCTCTTAATTTCGCTTCCTCTCTTCCTTAAGTATTTCAATCGTATATAAATGATAATAATAATTACAAATTCGTTATCTTTTAACTTTGTTGATGCACAAAACCGGATGGTCTTGGAACAACGTAAATCCGACCGTGAATCTGCAAGAAATGTAAATAACACAAGATATATCGTGGTTCACCCCAAAGTTTGGGCTACGTCCACACTGATTGTATTGTATTTCTCTGTTGAAGAGGGAGAGAGAGAGCTTAGAGCTTAGGGGGTGTGAGGAAGCTTTGAGAGGGGGTGAGAGGCTTCAGAAATGGCCTCTGAGAGTGAGAGTGAGGCCTTTCCAATTGTGAGGGTGAGGGGTCCTTTTATAGAATAAGGACTCCTCACCTATTACATATTTGCCCCTTCCTTTATCCCATAATTACATTTAAGTCCCCTGAGTATTTGTACGAGATCTAAATACGAGGCCCTAAATATGGTATAAACAGTAGTCCCCCAAGTCTTCAGTCAAGAGAGTCTTTTGGCTGGAGACTTGAAATTCAGTCCATGTGTGGGCCGAAGTAACTAGATGTTATCTTGAACTGATGCTCGATATGAGGCGGTGCTCAATCTGAAATGATGCTCAACTGTCACATGTTGCGAGGTTGCTCGGCTTGTGGCTTATATTGCCTTGGTTGGCTCGGCTTGTGGTGTTGAAGGTGAGGGAGTCCCTTTTATAAAATAAGGGTTCACTCCTCAGTACATGAATAATGGGTGCTCTCTAATGAAAGTGAGGGATTCCCTTTTATAGAATAAGGGCTCACTCCTCAATACATAAGTGATGGGCTAGAGTCCCCCAAGTATTTTTCATGAGTGCTCTCTAAAAGTGAAGGAGTCCCTTTTATAGAATAAGGGCTCGCTCCTCAATACATAAGTGATGGGCTAGAGTCTCCCAAGTATTTTTTATGAGGCCCAGTTGAGGCCCAATATATGGTACATAATGTAGTCCCCCAAGTCTTCGGTCAATAGAGTCTGTTGGCTGGAGACTTCAAATCGAATCCATGTATAGGCCGAAGTGGCGGTTGTTCGGATGTGGTATTTGTATACCCTGCACTGAAGCTTTGTAAGTGAAGCTTTGCAAGTGAAGCTTTGAAGCTATAGCTCTGTAAATGAAGCTTTCGAAACTGGAGCTTTTGTAAATGAAGCTTTTGAAGCTAGAGCTCTGTAAATGAAGCTTTTGAAGCTGATTGACATGAGTGATTCTCATGAATGTTTATGTTGATTGACATGAGTGATGCTCATGAATGTTAGCATGAGTGATGCTCATGAATGTTGACATGAATGATGGTCATGAATGTTTATGTATGATTGTCATGAGTGATGCTCATGAATGTTTATGTATGAATGACATGAGTAGTGCTCATGTATAATTTTGAAGTACTGGGCGTACTTTTGATCACCTAGTTGGTGGTAATAGCAGCAGGCTGCTGAATAAATTTGGAGTATTGGGCGTACTCTTGATCACCTGGTTGGTGGTAATAGCGGCGAGTTGCCGAATAATTGTGGAGTACTGAGCGTACTTTTGATCACCTGGTTGGTGGTAATGACGGCGGGTTGCCGAATAATTGCAGAGTACTGGGCGTACTTTTGATGACCTGGTTGGTGCTATTTCAGGCCTATGGGCCTTTGCCCTCCACAACATGTCAGCCCATTTGTTTTGGGCTTTTCCTTTTTTTTTTTTTTTTTTTTTTTTTTTGACCCTCTGATGGGGTTTATATATATTGCCCTCTGATGGGGTTTATACAGATGTCTCCGAAAGATAATAAAAATAAATTACATCATTCGGGTGGGGTGTTTATTCCTTGCTTTTGCAGTGTTTTTCTGCTGCCCTCTCTTTGTATCTTCACCTGGTAAGAAATCATAATAATAGAAAAATCTTTTGCTTTTCTCTTTTGCTTTCTGCTTTTGTTTTTTGCTTTCTTTTTTCTGCTTTGTTCCCCACTGCTTTTCTGCATTTCTCTGCTTTCCCATTGCTTTGATTTTCGCTTTGTTGGTTGTAATTCCACTTGCATACATGAAACCGTGGGTGGCTGGTTCCCATGGCCGACAGTTGTAGGTTTACAGCATGGGTGAGCAGCGCAAGAGGGTAAACTTTGTCAGGAGCCAAAACCTTCTCTATTGTCTCCCATTTTGTTTGCCATTAAGCTCGAGAACTCTGCGAACTCAATGGTCCCATTTCCATCAACGTCAACTTCGCTTATCATGTCCTGAAGCTCCTCCTCCGTTGGATTCTAATCCAGAGACCGAATCACTGTCGCCAGTTCATCCATAGTAATGCAACCATTTTCATCATTTCCTGTGGCTAAGACAACAAGGTCGGCCATAAGCTCTCCGGAAATGAGGCATCTGAACTCTTTAGGAACGCCAGCAGTACCGCCGCCGCCGTGAAGCTTGAAAGAGAGAGACTTTTTGGACTTCAAGCCTTTCAAAGAAGACAAGGCTCTGATGTTGCAGAGGTCAAGAGAGACTTCCATGCCGGAGTTTCCACACCCAACAAGTACTTTCTTTTCCCTGAAATTTTCACCGGACTTGTACTCACACGTGTGCATATCTTCAGCTCCAAACTCCGATAAGCCGTTGATTTCTGGCACGACACACTCGGCATTTTCGCCGATGGCAACGATGAGCCACCTGCAAATGTACTCAACCTCAGACCGGGTCGACTCGGTTGAGGTAACGGTCTTGACTCTCCAGAAACCGCTTGTCTCATCGTACCTTAGCTGCCTCTTCCGCTGCTCAAAGTCAAGTATCTGCGTCAAAAGGCCTCCAGAAAAAGAAAAGTGGCGAGAAGAAGCGATTCTTTAGCGGAAAGTCTCTCCATTTCCTTAGCATAGGCAGCAGTAGCTCTGGGAACGTCCTGCTGAACCATCGCTCGGCATACGGACCGCTGGAAGCGAATTCTCCCGTCTCCGTAGCATTTCCGGCGACACTGCGGTGATCTACAGACGGAAACGGGTGCAGTGGTGGCGGTGGAAGGGAAGGCCGACGACGGCGAAGAAGACGAAGTCGAATAGCACAAGTTTATGGAAGAAAAACGCAGAGAGGTAGCTCTGCACCGACGCCATTGGAGAGAGAGAAACCCTAGGGGTAGCTGAGAGAGGAGAAGTGTACTGTTTTGAATCGTCGGGAGAGAGGAGAGACAGGTGGGTGGTTGGTTCGATCCTTCAACGAGTAAAACTGAGTCTATGGATCCAAAAGCAAGGATAGTGGTCCCTGAAGGTAGATATGGACTTCAGGCAATTGACGCCTTGGGCCTTGACATGGCGATTGGACAGGAAGGTGTATATTATTTCCATGACATGATTTCTGTTTCTTTATAATGGGTTTTTTGAAATCTGAAATGGGTTATGCTTAAAATTGAAGAGACATGATTGGAGTGGGAGTGAGGGATGTGGTGGCTCTGTGGGTTTTCTGGGAAAGCTTTGGGTTGTTGGGTTTTTACAGATTCTGCGGATTCAAGGTGGAGTGTGGTGAGGTCTCACGGTGGTGAGATGAAAAAATGAAAGAGAACCGACATAGCTTTTTGTGTCGTTTCCCACAGACGGCGCCAAATGTTGATGCACAAAACCGGATGGTCTTGGAACAACGTAAATCCGACCGTGAATCTGCAAGAAATGTAAATAACACAAGATATATCGTGGTTCACCCCAAAGTTTGGGCTACGTCCACACTGATTGTATTGTATTTCTCTGTTGAAGAGGGAGAGAGAGAGCTTAGAGCTTAGGGGGTGTGAGGAAGCTTTGAGAGGGGGTGAGAGGCTTCAGAAATGGCCTCTGAGAGTGAGAGTGATGCCTTTCCAATTGTGAGGGTGAGGGATCCTTTTATAGAATAAGGACTCCTCACCTATTACATATTTGCCCCTTCCTTTATCCCATAATTACATTTAAGTCTCCTGAGTATTTGTACGAGATCTAAATACGAGGCCCTAAATATGGTATAAACAAACTTGTATATACATTATCCCTTTATTTAAACTCTAAACCTCAAACCCTAGATTCGTATATACATTATCGTTACCCTCAATTCGTACCCGCATTCCAATCAAGAGAACTCTTGGGCTAAGTTAGAACAATACCTGAATTATAACCTTAATTGCATTTCATGGATGAATGCTAAATATTTTACGAAAATTAAAAGTATTCTTCGTCAGCTTAAATCACTTACCTAAGTCAATGGTAGTCGTAGATGACGTGGAGCGTACTAGCTACCACGTGTCGAAAGAAGACCGCAAGTTAAGCACGCAAATCCCACTATTCCCACTCTACCCCTCTCTCCCTGTTTGGCTCCTCCCATTTCCCCCTCACCGGATATCATGGGCTGCCTTGGTCTCCAAGCTCTGCAAACCCCTGACTCATGCCCTGCGGCTGCCGTCCCGCTTTCTCTCCCTCTCTAAACATTAGGTCACTCCCTTCCTCCTCTTAACCTCCATAGCCTTCTTTCCCAATCTGTCCTTCCTCCTTCCCTCTCTATCTCTCCTCCGTGCCCTTCTCACCAAAGCTCACTCCTTTTCTGCTCTGCTTTCAAGTTTCAGCCCACTGAAAAACCCCACCTTTTTTTTGTTTCTCGCTTTTCCGCTTTTTGGGGTTTCTTCGTCGTCCTCGCCGTCAATGGCATTTCAATCTCCTGTGTCGAAAGCCGCCGCCATTGAAACCAGCTGAGAGTGACAGACCCAGTTCGTCTTTTTGAATTTGGTCTAGGTTTTACAGCAACCCTAGCTCTCTCTCTTCATTTCCAGTTTTGGGCAGTTTTTTTTCTTTCTTTCTTTTGGAGGCTGTTTGGCTCCTTGAACTTCCGCCCCTTGAGTATACTAGCAACGGTAGCTTTTTTATTTATTTATTTAACATTTTTATGAAATTTATTGTGCATTTTCTTCATTGGGTTGGTTATTTGAGTACCAAAACGCTGATTTCTTGTTAAGTTTTGATTTTTCAGGTAATGTGATAAAAGGGGGCTTCTTGTTCTGTGAATTTGGGGCTCTCTAGACATTAGAGATGATGATGAATACTCATAGTTTTGTGTCATGGGAGGAGCACACTCTGTGTCAAGAGCGCGGTAGCCGTGTGGTCCATTACTACTTGAAGGAGGCATCCGGGGAATTAGTGCTCGCTGTTATAGGGACTGAGAGGAGTATAAGGCACATGCTGTATGTTCTTTCGGATGAGTTCGTGAAGACTTACAAGTCCAAGGGATTCATTAATGTATGTACCAAATGGAGAGCAAGAAGAGAAGTTGTAGAATGGCTTACTTCCTTGGTCTCGAGGCGTTGCTGGTCGGAGGTTTCAGGTATGTTATGCTATCTATTGCACTTTTTCAGGTTCCTTTTATGGAACTTTTTGAGTGGCATTGACTGAGTATGATGAATAATATCGTCCTATGTTGTGATCTGTGAGTGGAATTAAACTTTTGAATACAGGTTATCATAAGCATTGCCTCAATATACTGTTTAGATTACAATTTCAATAGGAAAGAAGAGTAGCCCTTGACGTACCATGTTTAGAATAACAAATTTCATATACATGGTTATACTTATACATTACTAAGGGGTAGTGATACCTTATGAAAAGGTCAAATTGGAGATATTTGTGAGATGACTGTAAATTTCTCAGGGCAAGCAGTAGTAGTAGGTCTCTCCATCATTGCATCTTTTATCTTATTATTTAGAATCTTGAGTTTTCAATTTTGTAAACTGATTATCATAATATTTGGGACCGCAAATTGAGATGATATTTGTCTAAGGTCCTCCCCTAGAATTGCACTTTTGAAAGAAGACACGGTTCCATTTATACTAGCATAGGAGGTTTTGAAAGTAATGAAACTATGTTCTTTAATTTGTACTTGGATTCTGTAGTGTAAGTGAGCATGCATGTGCATATGTGTGCTTTGTGTGTGAAATATAGAGTAGAATGATTTTATTTCTGAACATTTAAACATGTAGACGGTGAATTCTTATGTTAATGATGTGCGAGGTTTTCAAACTTTTTAAATATATGGAGTTGTTCTAATGAATAAATAATTTATGAGTTACGGATATATGGTCTTAAGTAAATTGCTCTGGTAGTCGGCTTTAGTTATGTTAATGGCATGGTGTTACTTATTTTTCGAGAGAAAATAAAATATACGTATTACAGAAGGCAAGAGTACAGAAAGGAGGCAAAAAAGGACAGATAAAGAAATTTTGTTGTCCCGAAACAAATGTCTCTTAATGAGGATATGTTTGTCCAACTACAGTTGCTCGGAATTTGTTCTTTTATGTATGATAAAGAGTTATATTGCCTTTGCCTTAGAGGGGCATTTCATTTTCTAATTGGGTGTGGCCTAGTGGGGGACTTACTTGAACCTGCCTTTGAATTCTGTTAGTAACCTATTTTAGCGTATCAAAGCATTGTGTTTTGCCGGTGCAGTTTTTCCTTAGGATGTAGTTCTATGCTTATGTTCTTTCCATAGAACGGATAGCTAGAGTATCAAAAGAAAGAAGGAAAGAAACTTATTCTTTGAGATAACAGTGATAAAATGTAAGGGTATTTCTGTCCCCAACAGATGTTTTATAACATGATGACTTTATATATGGCAAAAGACATTTCCAATTTTATATATAGCATATATTTTGTCTTGGCTCTGGCGAGGTAATTTCTTTTACATTATTTATATATTTGGGGGTCCAGAGGCATGCTTGAATTTGCCTTTGAATTTCTTACTATGACCTGTTCTAGAATGCCACAGTATTGTGTTTTGTAACTGATAATGTTTTCTTTAGGAATGTAATTCTAAGCTCATGCTTCTCCATATGGTATAGTTGATAGTTCTGGAACCAAGTAAACCATTCTTAATCAAATCAAAGTAAGTTTTTCATTAGGAATGCAATGTAATCAGATGATATCTGGGCTGATACATAATTCCTTTTCTATTAGTTGACAATTATTTGCATTAGAGAAATTTTACCTTCTTTTACCTTTCAAATATTTTCTGTTATGAGAAGGGAGGGAGTATTCCGGCCACCTTTCTTTTAAAAATGAAAATGATTTTGGATTTGGAATCCGAAAAAAAGTCAGTAACTTAAGTCTATACGTTAGTGATTTATTGTTAGAGGAGATTGCCTACATTAATTTGGTTTCTTTTGATAAACCGAAATCCAATTTTTTGTAAAGAAATATGTAAAGCCAATTATATTTCAGCATCTTTCCAAAAAGGAGAGGCTGGCTATTCGTGTCTCACTACCGTCATTCTTTATAAGCTCTTTCTGCCAGTTTGTTCTCATGTCACGTTAAACATCCTGGCCTTCTACTTCTTCAAACTTCACAAATCCACCGCACCTAAGGAAGCGATTGAGAAAGCGAGAGAGAGAGAGAGAGGGAGAGCTAGTATGAGTTCATCAACTGGATTTTCAACCTCAAATGATAGAATGGGTATCCGACCTTAAATTATGCCTATTAATTTCGTTTTCTTAGTGTTTTGTACCATCTTCCGTGTTTATTACCACGGTTTGATTGCTCACTGAACAATTTGGAATTATAGCCTGATGCGAATTATTTACTTTCTCTTTCTGTTCTTTTTTTCGTGGGGTGGGGGGGGGGGGGGGGAGGGGCATGGATGGTGAATCTTAAAATCCTAATTTCGTGAGCTTTGCTTTCTCACCTGTGAAATTTGGGAAGATTTTAGTTCCTGTAAGTAGTCTATTTGTTTACACCCATAGGAATTCAGAATCTGGCTATGGAGTCCTTGCTTCTGTTCAATGTAGACTATGTATCGAGTGTAATGTATCATACAGCATGGTAAGTGGGTAGCAATAGACATGCATATTTGATTTGAACTTTTCCTGTTTTGAGTAACATCTGAAATTGTTGATTTGAGAAATGACACACCTTTTCATTCCATTCAGCCTCTGTTATTGTAAGAAAGTTTTCATCTAAAGCCATAACGTTAAAGGGAAGCATTAAGTTATTTGGACATTAATAGGTTTGAATAATGATTTATCATATTTTGGGTTTTATAAGGCTTTTTTGTGGTTACAAGGTTTTGTAAGGTTTAATCAATTAATATTGTGAAATCAACATTTCGTTTACCTTATTCATTGATCATTAAATAAAGTTCTGAAAGCTGGCTGCTTGTGTACCTTTCTTTCTCATCCATTTTTGTGCTGACTAGTCAAGATTGGAAAGCATACCATGGTGCTATTTTGTCACTTGTTGATAAGCATTTTTTTAACTGCTGAGTTTTCAAATCCCCAAAATCAGTTCTTGCATTATGCCTCTATATTCATGTATGGTCTTTTGTCATGTTTTACTCTACTAATGCTCATTTGACTTTGAAGTATAATTTAAAGCAAACCTACTCATCCTATAACAGATTCACCAACAGATGAAACAACACAACCATTGCCAATTACTGGACTCGGTGCTCGCCAAACTTATATGCCTGATCAGATGGTATTCACATACAGTTATTTGCTAAGTCTGGATTTTGGGTTCATCGATATATTTTACTAAGTTCTCTCTTTCTTTTCATAGGTTCCAAGGAAATTGAAAGTTCACAATTCAGACATTGAATGGTCTGGTATTGCCTGGATTTGTGCCAAACAGCTCAAGCATTACCCTGCATTTCACAGGAATGGAGCTACCATTTCTGTAAGTATCAAATGATTTACTTCTTTTGTTGTATGACTTATAATTTCTACATTAGTGGTACTCTTTCTTTCCTTAAGTAGCATCTTTTTAATTTGCATTGATAAGCTGTGTAATGTTTATTTTGTGACCCTGATTTTCAGGTCCATTCCTTTGTCTTTATATTGGCTTTGGAAGAAGAAAGCCACTACCTAGGTTACGTGGAAGACATGTATGAAGATAAGAAAGGGCAGAAAAAGGTTAAAGTGCGTTGGTTTCACCACACTTGGGAAGTCACGGGTGTAATCCCTGATCTGAATCCACACCCCAGAGAAGTTTTTATCACACCTTATGTTCAGGTGATCAATGCTGAGTGTGTTGGTGGTCCTGCAACAGTTCTGACTCCTAAGCACTACGAAAAATGCTTAGCTGTTGTAGCTCATAAATCTTCCTCTGGAATCCTTATGTGCTTTCGGCAACTTGGGGACTACAAGGTTAAGCCCTTCAGTCTTGCTAAATTGCGGGGGTATTCTAATCAAGCAATTCTGTCTTCTCTAGATGTCCACATCTCCAAGCAAAAAGCCAAAGCGAAGTACCATAAATTATGTGATGAAGATGAGGCAGAGTTAGCACCTGATGATCATCTGAGGATGAGCCTTAAGAGAAACAAAACCAGCAAGGCGAATCAGGGACATTGTGGTGTTAAAAATTTGGTCACTGGGAATCATTTACCAAATTGCATTCCAACATACCCAAAGTTGAAATTAAAATTATCAACGAAAACCATGGGAGTTAAGATTGCTGGATCGGAGCCCATACACCCAGTTTCTTTTAAGGTTGATGAAAAGATGGAATTGCTCTGTCAGGATAGTGGCATACGAGGATGTTGGTTTAGGTGTCAGGTCTTGCAGACATCTCAAAAGCTTCTCAAAGTTCAGTATGATGATTTGCAAGATGTGGATGGATCTGGCAATCTGGAGGTATGCAGTCTTCTAGAGATCTTTGTTTTGAATTCTTTTCTGGCTCATATTAGAACGAAGGGAGCATGAGAAAACATTGTTTTAATATTACTATATAGCAGCTGACCCACTTAGTGGGATAAGGCTTTGTTGTTGTAAATATTACTATATAGCTTGGTTGCTATTCGTCTATTTGTGATTTGAGTGCATGATCTCCATGAGTCAAATTAATATAAAACAGATTGCCTATAAGTCTGTGTTCTAGTATGCGCATTTGCAAGAAATGTTTTTTTTTTTTCTTCATCTTTTTGGTAATTGGCTTGTTTGTGTAAACTAATCGCTGATTGAATTTAGATCTTCACATGTTTTTAATGTGTAGGAATGGGTCCCTGCCTTTAAAGTTGCTGCTCCTGATAAATTAGGCATGAGATACTCAGGCCGCCTGACAATCCGACCCTGTCGTCTCAATGATTCTACAGAGGTTTGTTTTGAGGTTGGAGTAGCAGTTGATGCGTGGTGGTGTGATGGCTGGTGGGAAGGTGTTGTTACTGGAGTTAACATTTCTGGGACTGATAGTATACAAGTCTACTTCCCTGGTATGCTCTCAGATAAAAAGCTGCTTTTATCTGATTCAAATTATGTTTTTACCTTTCAGAGTGCTTTGTTTAGTTGACTTGAACTTATCGAAACTGGTAAAATGTTTTATCTGGTTTTCCGATCAGTTATTGGGGTGAGTGATGTTTCTTGCAATGTATCCTAGGTGAGAAGAAGCTTATGAGTTTCCCGAGAAAGGATGTTAGGGCTTCCAGAGACTGGGTTGAGAACAGATGGGTTGATGTGAAGGCAAAGCCTGATGTATTCTCATACGTATCTGAAAATATCAGTTCTAGCACGAAGCTCTTATCAGTCTCTTCTAGCTCTATGGCAAAAGCTTCTTCTAAACTTGAAGCTGTTGAAGAGAAACAGGAATCACCAGATTTAGCCCCACTGGATGAGGAGTTGGGAAAGGTGACGAGAATGAATATGCGGAAGTGGCCTTGTACCAGTAATGAAGACGAGATTAACAATTCAAGCGATGGCAATGGCGGTGATGATTGTGCTTGCAACAAAACTGAGAAATGTGAAACACTAGAAGCCACAGAAGTGGCTGCACATGGCTGAGGTCGAGAATTTTGACCTTGCTGATAGGATCTTGGAAGGTTTAGGTACGTGGTTCTTGTAGATAAGACGAACCGTCGGCACAGGGGAAAAAGGGAAAAGAACTATCAAGTTTCTAACATCATGAGAATTGGAAGCTGTACAGCTTTATATCTGATAGATTTAAGTTTTTTTTTTTGGATATGAGCAAGTGCTCCAAGTAAATGTGATCCAATGGTGATCAGGTGTTGGGCTATTAACTCGCAGGAGTAATTGGTGTGTGCAAACTCGCAGGAGTAATTGGTGTGTGCTTTTTGCACACATGCCTCGTGTAGCAACTTCTGAAAATTTCCCTATATATGTATCTTAATAGTATCTTTTGAGTCATAGTTTTCTGTCTTCGGAACTAATTGTAAAGCTTATAAAGATTAAGACATCTTTAACTTAATTAGATGCACTTAACTGTTAATCGTTTGATCTTTCACACAACCGCGCTATGTTCTATGTTTGTAACCTTTCGTAACATGATAACAAATGTAGCTGTTAATCATTTGATCTTTCACGCAACCGTTATGTTCTATGTTTGTAACCTTTTGTTACATGATTACGAACATAGCAGACAAGTGAAAGATCACATGACCAGTAAGTACAATAAGGAAAGCAGAGACTGCCAATCTTTTATATTTTACTGTTAAGCTAGTGGAACAGGGTAGTTAAGAAAATCGGGAAATTAAGAAAAGAGGTATAGCAGAAGAATTTGCAAATTTGTTATTTCTCTGGAACAAAATTGATGCATACGAAAATAATTTACAACAAAAACAACACCAGGCCTGCAACAGCGTCAACTATCAAGGCTGAGCGATGCCCTTTTTCACGAGCATGTCATAAACCCTGTCGATCTTATTAGGTTCAATCTTGAATAGTTGATGGACATCTGATCTTTTACTGACTCTGCCACTGAAGATTTCAATTGATATAACTTCTTGCATCTTAAGGAAAACGGGTGGTGGCAATCTAATCTCGCTGCAGAGACGTTTCTCCTGCCATGGGACAAAAAATGTAGATTGTTTCAGAAAAAGGCTTTGAACAAACATAACGAGTACAAAAGAACACACTCAAAATCAATATTAGGAGTGCGCGGCAATTAGTTGTGCTTGCTTGTTGACAAACTAATGAGTTGGTAAATAAATACTTACAGCTTCAGACAGTAGATCTGATCGATAAAATCCCACTGTATCCAAATCGCTGGCAGAGCCTGAAGTGGCCTGTCCAGCTGGCCTCGAATTTGAGTCCTTGCCAATGCCAACAGACTCGAAGGACATGAACAAATTTGGACCTCCCTGACTGCTTGGACCAACTTGCCCACTTTCCTTTGCTCTGCGAGCATTTTCTTCAGCTTCCCTTCTTCGTTTCTGTAAAAGATATCTATCTGCATCCGCTGATGTACGGCAACCAGCAGCTCTGGCTTCCTGCAAGATTATATTACAAGATTCGTGAGAAAGGACTTAATAAAGCCGTACCAATGTATTTTTGCACGTCTGCTACAAAACAAGTGCTTATAGATTTAATAGTGAAAGGAAAGATATGGCTCTTGTCCATGAAAATGGACAATACATTCCAATTGGTAACTGAAAATGGATTAATATCCAAGAGCAGTTTGTTCTCTGCCAAGTATCATACCTTAAGTTCTTGAATTCTTTTCAAAGTACGATGCTCCGAAATAACTGTCTGAAGTAATTCGTCATGCTCTTCCTTGGAATGGAAACACATGAAGACATCATAGCGTCGGCATATAGCCTTTTCTTCAGGCGATAGGTCCTTCTCAAAAGGATTAGGATATAATAAATTTCTTTCAAGTATGAAATCCTTTCTACGCTTCCTCTCATCAAGTCTGCAAACAAATTATCCCCGTGAAGGTAAAAACATCAACAGCTTTACGTAATAATTGCTACGTCAAATCTCAACTTCAGGCAACGGGTCATGTTATATTGCTGAGTAAACTCAACCTCTACTCAATGTACATCAAAAATACAAAAAGCAGTTGAGCCAAAAATAACACACAAAACAGAAATCCTCATCGATTGCATTAATGATTAAATTTCATATTCTTTTTTTCAATTATTGCTAACTTGTCCTGCGTTATGGTACGTCAAGTTCTAGAAATAAATGGATGCACCAAAATCAACTTAGCAAGTGACTACCTCTTTGCGTAGATTCGCAACACTTTTAACTTCAGCTCACGCTCATCATTAGTGTCAGTATCCTTAAACTCCATGTCAGCCAATAGCTGCTCAGAATCGTTATCGTATTCAGTATCGAACTCCTGCCTTTTGGCATTATAGCCACTCGACTCAACTAAAGAAGGATCCTTACTCCCCAAAGTACTTGGGTTCTTTCCTTTCCTTTCTGCTTGAGGATCTGCCAGAAATAATAGAAACAAGTAAGATTCAGTAATTCATCACTACCATATAAAATTATGTACCCCGCACCAATACTTTTAACTTAATAATCACATACAGATAGAAGATGAGTAGACGTTAGCGATACACAAGAGAAATTATTCTTGTGTCACATGATTCCATCTTAGAGAACATCAGTCATGTGATTTACCTGAGAATAAACGCTCACACATGCAAACAGACAAGAGTACAACCATCATTTCTTAGCCTTAGTGTTTAAACTTGTTTCAAATTATGTTAGGGCATATAACCAATTTATTAGTGGAAGCTTTGTATCACCTTCCAGTTTAATGACACTGGGACCATCTTTAACCTGGGCCATGTTGGATGGTTTCTTGTTACCAGCTGCTGCTGCAACATTTGCACCACTAGAGCGAAGTCCAGATTCTACATCTGAATAACAGGAAAGCAAGGAATAAACCTGAGATTCGTCCAAGGTCATCTTTATTTGATAAATCGTTAACAGGGAGTCAAGGATAGATCTTATCTGACCAGAGTTGATGCTAGGCATTAAATGGCCAGAAGGGCCGCCTTTGTGCGTATCTTCCACTCTGAATAAATTAAGAAAACTCCCATTAAAAATATATCATGTGTACTAATAGTCTAATATCATGAATCTATTGGGATGATGACCATACTTGGTTCTTGAAGGAGAAAATGGAGATTCCTCCTTCACATTATGATCCCCCAGCGTAGGAAATCCTATAACAGTCACAGGTATTTGATAATAAGAAAAACTAACACCAACCATAAAATGAAAAAAATATAAAACCAAAACAACCAGAAGGCACACATAAACTACAAAGTATGTACCTCCTAATTCACCAGAATTTAAATGTTTTTTCTTATTTTAGTAGAAGAGAAATATATAAAAGCCGAATGCGGGAAATTCAACTAATCTGTGTCTTCCATGAGATTTATCATTAAATGTGAGGACCATTTGCATACATCAGCCACCCTATATGCAGAAATCCAGCAATACGAAAACAATTTTTTAACGAACATGCTACCGGTTCAGAATGGAAGGAATCAAAAATACCAAAACATAGAGAAGAAGTAATCATCACTAACCTTTCTTGTCCTCGCCATGCCCTTTAGCCATAGCAAGAAGCTCCTTTCTATTTTTTCCAACTACATGAGACATGTCCTTGAACAAATATATTCCACAACTTGATTACTTTTGTGACAAGTTAAAACTCAAAAGAGAACTGACTTGTTTAAAATTTCATTATACCGGAAGAGGAAAGTATGGTGAGTTCAAATAAACATTTGTGTAGTGTTCTATACATTGCTCTTTACTCTTCGTCCCAACATGCTCCGCAACTTCAGCCCAGTTCCCCAATCCATACATTTCAGTTGCCTACAATAAGGAATGTAAACAACAAAGACTGAAATTAGATACAAGTCAAATAGAAAAGGATCTCTAGCAACTTCATTTGAAGGATTAAAAACAAATCAAAATACCTCCAGAAGCAGTATTTCATCATCTGCATTCCAGTCTGGACAAATAAGTGGGAAAGATAAATTATCCTGTTGAAAGGGAAATGCAAATGTAAGCATAAGTGCAGCGAGGGATACATTTCATTGTCACTATTACTTGCATCATAACTGGATAAAAACTAGACTAACAACCCTGTTGTGAGAAAAATTAAATATATAATGAAATAAGTTAAAAAATAAACGCCTGACTGGACATTGTTTTTACCATTAGAAAAGCATTTTACAAACAGAGTTTCAGTTACATATAAGAACATAAAGAGTAAGTCAAAAGATAAGAGTCTTAGATGACAATATTCCTCTCAATTTCTCAACTTCATAGAAAAAGGAAGTCTAACTCGTTAGCTGTTAGATAGTTTCTTAAACAGGGATACACTCATTTCTAATTTACAAGACACTTCATTCACATTGCTCATCAAATAATTAAAAACCACGGAGAACTCTACTTAACAAGATACAAGAAAAAAGAGACTGAAATCTTAATACTAACCATAACCCTGTAAGAGTGGTTGCTTTTATGGGATGTCACCTCAGCTCCAACAGAAAAACACTCTATACATAGGTCAAAATCAGGGCACATACAACACTTGATTCGGACCTTCCCTGTGATGTCTTTATTGCAATAATTGCAGTGGTAAGCCCTTTTTCCTTCACTTGTTCCCTGACCTGCACCCAAAATTTCGAAAATTTGAAATGAAATAACAAATGAACAAAGAAAACATAACTATTTTTGGATGATTATAACAAATGAAATAAAGAATGTCATTTGACAAAGAGGAGACAGTGATTCTCTGTTGGCCTGATTATAACATCGTAATACCACTATAACAAGAAGTCGAAACAGCAAATTACAAACCATTTGTAACATCTCACTTTTAAACGGATTCAATTTATAACTACAAGATAGTGGGGAAAGTACCTGCAGCTGAAGACTCTAAATTTTCTCCACTGGAAGGATTCTTTTTTCTCCTTGATCTGCTTGATCAAAAGTTGGTAAGCAGAGAAACTTAATAAACGTCTTGAAAAGATAATGAAACATCAGTAGAATCCAAGTAGCAAAACGGATATTGAGTAAAGAATTCTGCCATAGGATACAGGCAGCCTGATGAGCAGAAACAATGCGAAAAATAAAATCAAAACATTTGCAAAATTATAACTTGCTACTTGGGCTTCCCTACATTTTCCGGGAAAATACAAATCCTACAAGTTATCTGGGATTGACTAAAATTCCAGGCAAGTTCACATTTTCCAGTTGACCGGACAGTCAGTCGTTCTCTTGTATAACAATTTAACAACTTTTAGATGTTTTTAACAAAACCAAAGTTCCAAAGCGTACCCCAAATGCCAAATTTTCCCAAACACCAATCAAAATCCCTAACCACGCAAAGGTCAAATGCAACTTCAACTAATAATGTACAACAAAAAATAATAAAACTTTAATTCAAAACCAACTAAAACCTTTGAGTGGGGTCCTCATCAGAGTGAAAGTTTCCACGAGAACGACCCATATCGTTGATTCCTGAAGCTGCGAGAGCTCGCGAGTAGCACCTCCACCTGCTTTAACTGTGCCTGTTCAAACTTCAAACGCACGTATATATCCAAGAAGCCTTCTTCAACCCCCAAAATTCGAAGCTGTAAACTGGGTCTGCTAGTTTTCCGAACTGGGATCAATGGGTCAATTCAGAAATTCAGACACTCGTGAGATATTCCCTCCTCTGAAGATTTGGGTTTTCGGGTTTTTGTGTGCCATAAAAAGCTTAAAGCTTTCAGAGGCTGCAAATAATGCCTGGTTTTGACTATGAGTGTAGTGCAGTAGTTTATAGGTAAAATCCGAGTTTGGGATTTTTATTTGGGTTATTCAGTTGGTGTCTGTTTGGTTGGCGAGAAAATGGCGTTTGCCAGACAAGAAAAGAACGAGTTTTTATTTTGGTCTGAAAGTAAAAACCAGTGGATATTGAAATGGACTTGATTTGGGCCGAGCTTTCGTACGTTGTAACTGGGTCTGTGAGGACTTAGGTTTGCCGAGCTTGCCCATTTCGCCATCGTCTTGTAGGCATGTAGTGGCATTTCCGTAATACGGATGCGGATCGAGGGGCATTACACAACCAACGAAACGAAGCCGGACGGCGCGGGTAGCTCAAAAAAATTTGAAATGAGACAGCGGTAAAACACCCGATGCTGACAGCGCCACGTGTCACTCCGCTTCCTTCATCTTCTTTTCATAAACTCATCCAAACGGCAGCAGCAGACAGCAGTAGTTGCTCAGTCCCTCCACCTTCCTCAGAAACCCTATCAGAGCAGAAGAGCTGAGTAAGTTTTTAGCTCACAATGAAGCCCTCGTCGCGGTACAGCTCGTACGATGCCCGCTCCTCAACCTTCTCGCACTTCTCCAACCCCTCGTCTTCCAGAGAGCTCAAGCACCCCGCTTCCTCACGCGCCGTCGTCAAATCCAAGCCCTCGGATCCCAACATCTCCACGATGGTGAAAAAGTTCATGGAAAAACGGTCGACTTCCAAGCCCAAGCCGATTAACCCGACGGGATTGGTTATTCCGTCGGATCTGATCGCCGGTGGGTTGAAAAAACCGGCTAAAAACGGGTCGGGTTCGAATTTCGCGGCGCTTGGTAGGAAGCTGTTTGGAAAAGAAGCGGGAACGGCGTCGTCGGATAAGAAGAAGGAGGTGAAGGCCTTGACTGAGGTCAAGGGGAACACCAGGACGCTGGCTATGGTGTTGAGGAGTGAGAGAGAGCTCTTGAATTCGAATAAGGAGCAAGAAGTTGAAATTACCGAGCTTAAATTAATGATTCAAGATAAGAACAGAGAAGTGAGTTTTTCACCTACTAATTCCGTTCCAAATTTCAAGAAGTTTTGCAGTTTTTCTGTGTTCAATCTATGTTTTTATGAAGTAGAAATTAGTCTCTCAAAGTTCAAATGTTTAAAGCTTAATTTTTTGATATCATTTGTCAGTAAATTAAAGATCTTTCTGAAAATTTGACAGGTTTACAGCTATAAGATTGGAGTGCGATATTTGGAAATTTAAGAATTAAGTAATTAGGATGGAAAATTTCAAAACTTTTTGAACAATTCAGCAGTAATGTTCTGATTTATTGTGATAAATTGGTGTATTTTGGTGCGATTTTTAGATAATGAGGCAGTGGGGTTGTTTGGAAAGTGCAGGTGGATAAACTGAAGGATTTGTGTTTGAAGCAAAGGGAAGAAATCAAATCGTTGAAGAGCGCAATTTTGTTCCCGGATGTTATGAATTCTCAGCTTCAAGAGCTGTTGGAGAAGCAGGGGTCAGAGCTGAAGCAAGCAAAACAAGTAATCCCAAATCTTCAGAGGCAGGTCACTTCTCTTACTGGTCAGCTTCAGTGCCTTGCAGAGGATCTTGCTGAGGTACTTATTTCCAATCACCATTTCCACTTTTTAATTAGTCTTTTCATGCGTTTAATGCAATTCTACTGGTAGGATTCAGTTTGGCAAAATTGTCTTGGATTCTGTCTTGTTCGGTTGTTGTTTAGTTCATCGGTAGTAGGTTGGATAATCGTGGTTGGGTTATTCACTTGGAGTTGGTTAAGAACTTCCTGGCATTATTCCACCTTTTCCAGGTGATGTATAGAAGGAACATCATGTTCTGTTATATGTGGAATATTATGCATATTGAATTCAAAGGAAAGAAATGCTGGTATCTTACAAATGTTATGTATTGATTAATTTGATTGAGCAGGTGAAGGCTGATAAAGGTTCAGTTAGGGCGTGTTTTCAACGTGGTGACACTTCTCCAAGAACCCCAACATATGATGACAAAGAATTCTCTAATTCTCTTGTAAGACAGTATGCTAGTAGTCTTTCTTTTGTTTACTGCAGTCGATAAAGTAGCAATTTCATTTGCATTTGGTTTTAAGTAACAGAAATCGGTAGCAACTTTTTTATGGTTCCAAGTCATTTTACAAATGGCTCCTGTCAATGTTGTCAATCACGACTTGATCTTCGATGTCATTTCCTATTCGCTCTCCAATAATAATATGTTCATTCAAATAGGAGTTCAGCTCTGGTGATCTGGCCAGCCCTGGTAGTCCAGATGACATGTTCCTGAAGGATTTAAATCCTTGCTTGACCCCATATGCAAAAACAAAGTCCAAGGTGACGTTATATTTCATTTTACATATTACGTGTTCCTTTGGTTCTAGTCGTTTCTTGAATGACTCAGAAACCCTACATGCTTTTCAAGGTTGGTTGCAAATCATAAATGTTTGCATTAGGGTTGATCTTTTGCAGGAATTTGACGAGATGGGCTATGACTCTCCATATCGACATGATGAATGCTTATCCGAAAACAATATGGAGTTTGGATTTAACTCTTGTTCCAGGAAGTTGTCCAAAAGTTCTGATTGTTGCCAGAAGTCCGAAACAGAAAGCAGATTAGCTCAAGGAAATCGGAGATCGGGTGATGCCAAACGAACTTATGGAAAACAAATTCATCGTAAATTTATTTAGATCAAAGGTCATATGGTTTCTATAAGTCATCTGTTTCCTTCTGTTATTTTTCCATCTTTTGTTGCATCTGGGAAGTATTTTTCCATCTTTTGTTGCAGAAGAAAAGTTTGTACATGGTGCACCTGAAGAGCATGAATAATGAAGAACTGAATGCTTTGTGGATCCCTTTTTCTGTTATATAATAAGCTATCTATTTCTTCAATCGATTAAATTATGATTTCTTTAGCATGCCTTAGGGTGCGTTTGGTACGCAGACGGGACGGGACGGAACGAAGGTGTAATTTTTGAAAAAGACATGGGGTATATTTGTCTTAAAATGGTAAAACATTGTGTTCCACATACGTGGAACAAACCCGTTCCAGGGGGGAGGTGGAACGCAAAAACACCCAAAATCTATCCCGTGGAACAGCCCGTTCCACCCATTTTTGGCGCACCAAACGCGGGACGGAACGCCTCGTCCCGTTCTGTCCCGTCCTGTCCCGCGTACCAAACGCACCCTTACTGAACGAACAATAACCAACAATAGGAGTACATTCGTTCACAAAACGGTAGGATCACATCTAAAGAACTTGTAATGTTTTCTTCAACTCTAACATAAAATATTTTCTAAAACTAAAAATTTCAATTTTTTTCACAAAAGCTGTGAGTTATAACTCATGTTTTTCAATTGATTTTGTGAACTTTTACAAAATTCATTACAAGCCATAGTTTGAGTCATTCTAGTTGCACCACATATTTTCTAAAATTAATTCAGGACATTTCAAAATTTCAACACCTACAAATTTCTTTGGGGGCCTCACTATCAGTTTATATTATTTTTCTATTTTTTCAACTTTAAAAATAATCAATAAAAAATAGTCTTGAGACCCAATAAGCGGTAGGATTCAAAAGATATTGCAACATTTTCGTTAATTCCCACGCATATTTCCTAAAGCTAAAATTTCAATTTTTTTCACAAAAATTGTGAGTTATAACCCACAGTTTTCTAATGAAATTTGAGGATTTTAACAAGATTCAATATAACCCAAATTTTGAGTCATTCTAGTCACACCACATGTTTAATAAACTTAATTTAGGAAATTTCCATGATGTTCGACACCTACAAATCTCTTCTCCTAATAAACATTAGGATCACATTCAAAGGTCTTTTAGCATTGCTTAAGTCCTGGTTGGTGAATGCAAATAGAGGTGATCTCCATGCACGGAAAACGTGGCGGATTTTGAGCATGCAGAACGAGACGGACTTCGCTCACATTAAATGCGACTGGCTTCTGACGCATAAAGCAAGACAGGCTCTACTCACGAAAAACGAGGCATGCAAAACGAGGGGGATATGTCGCTCATACAAAGGCTGGCTTGGCACACGGAAAAGACGGCATGCAAAACAAGGCAGGCAACACATGGAAACAAGGCACAAAAAATGAGGCGGGCTGGTGGATGAAGGATATAAATCTAAGGGCCCGTTTGTTTGACTGGATTAGGGAGGACTGGACTGGACTAAACTATAGTCCCTTGTTTGGTCTACACTAGGATTAGGTTTAATGACCTTAGCACGGACTCGCTCGGATTATACGCCTTCTTAGCAGTTCTTAACGAGGATCCCCAATTTTGGGCGGACTCGTAAGCCAGAGAAAACCACGAGAGATTCAGTCGTCCAAGAACCCCTCAACGTCGCTCGTCCTGCTCGTCCTCATCTCTGCGTCTTCCCTCATCGTCGTCCTTACCCTTCTCCCTCATCGTCGTCCTCCTCGCCCTCATCTCTGTGTCTTCCCTTATCTGCATCTACTCGGCCTCATCTGTTCCGAGTTGTCTGGTAAACTTCGAATCTTCGATTTATTTCGTCGATTTGGTTTGCATATTGTGATATTATTGAGCTTTATTTGATTTTGTTGTTTTGGGTTTGAGAAATTTTCAATCATAGAACTCTGCACTTGAACAAATTAGGGTTTGATTTTTAGGTCAAATTGAGATTAGAATTTGGGGTTTTTTCATATTTCAACTTTTCTTTCAAATCCGAACTCAGAAACATGGGTGACTTTACCTGTTTTGTAGCCTTTCACATTGCGGTTAAATTCATATATGTTTTGTAACATGAAGTACCACAGATGACTGGTCTTGCATTCATGCTTGTTTATATTGATTATCTATTTCTTGCTTCACTAAGTTTATGTTACGTCTTTAAGGTATGTCAAAAGGGAATTGCAGTGAAGTATTTGATGGCTTTATAATGTTTTAGGATTGTATATAGACTATAGAGCAATAATCTCTAGTTATATCATATGTTTGGCATGTTGTGCCTCTAGATGTTGAATTAGGTCCGGATTGATAGTCTAGCGAGAAAAAATTACTTGGTAAAGTAGGCAGGGCACAGTAAGTGAAGCAAAATATCTACAATTTTTGTATGCCTTAGGCATTATCTTTCATATTCCAGAACAATTTGGTAAGAGTAAACTAGGCAGGGCTTATAGGGTGAAACAACTAAAAAAAAATTCATTTTAAAGAAAAATGGTTAACAGTTAACTGGAATGTAGTGAGAGGGATACCCCTATGAGAAGTGACCAAGAAATGGCTATCAGATTTGCTAGTACCTCTCCTTAAAGTAGTTTTGCCGAGTTCAGAGAAATTGGTCTCCAGTGCATCTATGGCTTACTTGTCAATATGATCCCAAGGCTACATATAGACAAACACCATGAAAACCATCATATATGCTATTGATATGATTAATACAGTAAGAAACCTGAACAACTGGTTCACTCAGAGGGTTTAGACAGTGTAGAACATATTCTTCATACTGCTCGGTATTCACATTCTACTACATCTACTACGTGGTGCTTGTTTCAGTTGAATATAGGATTAGCATCATTAGTAATAAGGTTTGGGTGCTTGCTCATGTCTAGTTCTAACCTTCTTGATTCTGTTAGTATACAGTAATTCTGCATGCACTTTGTAGTCCTACTGCTATTTGAGCTTTGTCATTGTAATTTTCGTTTTAAGCTTCGTAGTTGGCTTTTCAATTTGAAGTATTGAAACTCTACGCAAGCGGAAAGCCGCATTTCATTTCAGATTTAGTCTTTTGAGCTATGGCTTTTATCTTGAAGCTCTGTTTGTCAGTACGCAATAGTTGAGACCATTCATGTCAGTTTTTCAGTTGCATCATAGTTCTTTGCTACAACTGTTAAAACTAGAGGAAGACAATGATCTTTGCATATGCTATAGTTTCAAGTTTTTTATTTTGGCTTATGAACTAGTCTTTGCATATACTTACTTTTTGGTATCAGGTTGGACTAGCCATTTAGGAAGCTTGAAACTCTGGTGGGAAAGTTGCCTGTGGTAAGAGAGATTTACACTCACTTCTACGACAAGATAGAGTGCAACTGCTACCCAAAATGCAGGCCAAGTGAAATGAAATGCAGCTAAAAGAGTATGCAAATGCAAAGCCAAAAGGACCCAACTACTGAGCCTATATCCACGATGTTCCATTCCCTAATAAGCTAAGCATGCCGAAACTAAATTCAAATGGTTCTCTTATCTCATCCAATCCATGTAACAGAATGTTTCAACTTAGTTTGAATGAGTCAACGATCTTGGAAGTATGAATTTTGTAATTTATGTATTTAGTTCTTAGTTATCTGTTATGTTTTAATTTGAAGAGTTTGGTTTCATCTCAAACTCTCTGTCAACTCTATATATATAATGAAAATATACATATGGCTAATTCATCTAGCCTAATTATACTTGAACTGAGATTTCTATCTTGGCATCATCCCTCTCTGCGTCTAACAACAAATCTCTCAACTTTTCCCATGGATCTTGTTAATCGTACAACCTTAGGATATGGGTGTATTTTGTTCATCCAATGCTACTCTTGAATCATTTATGTTTCCTTCGTTGGCAAGAAATTTTGTTTTTTGTGTTTTTATTGAATCTCACTCTCATCCAATATTATTAATTTTAATAATATCTTTAATAAAAAAGCAATTACAATAGAACAATAATGTAGTCCTAGTCTGAGAAAACACCAAACTGGTGACATTACTGTTTTCATTATCCTGCTTCTTAGTCCGACACTGCACCAAACGCTTCACTATGCTAGTCCAGCTTAGTCTAGTCTAAGCCAGTCCAACTTAGTCCCTGAAGCTAGTCCAGTCTGAGACAGTCCGGTGCAACAAATGCAGCCTAAATGTTAAGGTATTAGAATCTAAATAAGGTAACGCATGAAGAAAGAAAAAATCAATGAAAAAAGAAAATAAACAAATAGAAAATGATACGATCGGTGTCCCTCATCCCATCTTCTCAAGGGGATGTCGCTACTACTATAGCTACTACTGTAAGAACAAGTCGCTAGTTCTGTAGAAACTACTCTGATACTAAGTCGCTAGCATCATATCGATCGCACCTTCAATTATTTTCTTCTTTTTCAGTTTTTGTTTTGTGTTACTTAAATTTCTCAGAATTAAAGGCTTGAGCGGGTTTGTCAAAGTAATATGACCCCTTCTGCACTGCACGTATGTTAAAATTCTTCTCGTCGTGGTTTAGATTAAATTAGCATACGACTCAAAACTAAAAGATGAGGGCTTATTACGAATTGTAGAGAAAGTAACACTTAGCTTAGATTGATCCCTTATTTCGTGGAGAAGGAACGTATATAGCATGTTACTTCAACTTTTTTAAAAGATGAGAATATTGTTGTGTCAAAGTTTCTCCATAAATATAGATAGTGCTGGGCTGTCTGGTTGTCGGTGGAGATCTTTGAAATCCCAGTTACAAGTGTGGACTTAAAAGCTCTTGGAACAGAACAGCTTCCGTTGAATAATCATGTCTTCTATTTTCCTTTATGTTCTGCTAGCTCTGTTATTTTTGTCTCTAACTCCACAAAGATCTGGTAATATTCAGCTAACCTCATCATTATCTGTTAAAGTTTTTCTTATGTTGGCCTTGCATGAATGTGTGTGTATGAGAAATTTCATAAGGTAGATCTCGTTTCGCTGTTCATATAGCGAGATACTCGATATGTCATTCATATTATAAACTTTAATTATTATCGATATTGTGTTGAAACATAATATCGATGTCTATATGAATGTCGAAATATTCTGGCTACATATTGTCAATTTGGTTCAGTAATATTATCGTGAACAGTGGAGTGCGATTCCCTTAAGAAGTAGTTTCATATATATTGGAGAAACTTTTTCTTTAAGAAAGACAAGACAGGTTGAGAAAATATCATTGGCATATAAGATGAACATGTCATCTATCCTAATTCTGGTTGTTTACTATTAATAATTGACAATTAAGTAGTAATCAAATTGATTTATTGTGAAATGAAATTAGATGGGCAGCTAGATCCGGAATGGTGCATAGCAGATGAGCAGACACCAGATGAGGATCTGCAAATGGCGATGAAGTGGGCTTGTGAAGTGGGAGGTGCCGACTGCAGCAAGATACAAGAAAACCAAGACTGCTACTTACCTAATACCATGCAGGACCACGCCTCTTATGTCTTCAACAATTACTACCAAAGATTTAAGAAGCAAGGAGGAACTTGCTACTTCAATTCTGCTGCATTGGTCACTGCCCTTGATCCAAGTAATAATCATACCTAATTTCATCTTTGAGCTCCAAACTCTCTTAATTAGCATGCACTCATTTCAGTTGCTTAAATCGACAATACTTTATTTCAAACTATTCTAATTTATGGGGAGGAACATTCGAATTAAGATGCAATAGGACAAACACATTGCTGTGAGCAATTGGCCTAACCCTGTGCTCGGATCAATCTTTTGATGAGTCATTATTCATTAGTTTGTTTGCTATTTAACAGATACCATAATTCTTTCTTTTTTCTCCTTTGATTGCAGGTCATAATTCGTGCAAGTTTGAGTATCTTCCTTGAGGAAAGCGTGTGAAGATTTGGGGTAAAAGTTGTTAAGATTTGCATGTGGTATCACATACATACAGATCCAATGAAAATTTTAGTTTCTGTTCAATGAGAGGTGCCTCAGATTATTTTTCCAAACAGTGTTGTGATCGATGCATTGACTCTTAGCAAATTTTGTATGGGCTATGCTTAAACTAGTTAGTAGGCTTTGGATTCAGAGAGTAGACCCAAGTATTTTTATCTTAGGTATAAAGACCCCAGTATCTGGTTTGCGAATCACAGCAAATATTTGGGCCGGTTTCAGCAAAGTGACGTATAACCATTTCTTCACAAAAAGATTATAAATAAATAAATAAAGGTCAACCTATTTGTGGCCTTCCAATGTGGTAAATTCTAGGTCTTGTATGTCAAACCACGTAAAGATTGTGGATGCAAATTTTCGCTGTCTTCTCCTTTGGTAAAAATTTATCTGTAAAATAATAACACATAAGATTAAGGTTAAAAGCATCACGCTCCCACGATGAATGGGGGAGCTTTGATCAAAGAATCTTTGTTACCAATGTTAGAATTCTAAGAAGAATGTGGGTAGCAAATGACTTAGTTTTTTAGTAGGAGAATAGAGCTATTTATAGGGGAGTGGCCATTCCTATTTGGGGAATAGTGGCCGGCCATATATAGTGAAATTGTGTGAATAATTGCAAGATATTATGTGAAATAATATCTTGCAATTAACATGGCAATTAATCCTAAATTAAATAGAAAAATTGGGAGTTACATTTTGAATAAGGATTTGATGAGGAGCGATGAGAGGGATTTGAATCAATACCATTTTTATCACCTTTGACTCTTCTTTGATTGAGCTGTTATTAACCGTTGCATGAGTGTGGGAATCCCGATGTGCCTTGAGGGTAATTTTGTCATTTTCATTCAAAAGTCTACGTGTCACCTCCATAATTTTCTTGATTATTTTTTGCTCCATAAAGATCCCCACTCCCTCCCTCCTTTTGTCTTTCTCCCTCCTACCAGTAACCCCACGTGTTTCTCTTTAGATTTGGATATTGCCTATTGAATACGACGGACCCTAATCCGACGTTTTTACTTTAATTTCTTTCATCGGGTTTGATTTAAGGTTGGTGGCTCCTATAAAGTTCAAACAATTTGTTGCTCATGAACTTTGTGGAGGACTTTGGTACGGGGATTAGTGGAGGGAGTGAAGAAAGTCAGGGAGGCTTGGGATTTAGGTTTAAGGAAGATGATGATGAGGACGACACCATACCAGACCCAAACGATGTCAATCAATTGCTCACCACATGGCAAAATAATTTTTGTAAGATCAAGAAAGCGTTTCAGATTGAGACAATTTGGCTCCTCCTAGGCTAAGCTTTTGACTCCGCCATTACTATTGAAGATAAGTTTTTCTCCTCCCTCCCGTGTTGCGTTGCTTGATATCGGAGCAGTGTAACTCATTAATATCAAGTTGGGGACCCAGACACATGGGTTGTGAGCCATGTTTATAGGTAGAGCAACGTTCTTAAAACTGACACAGTGATGTGTAGCTAGTGCCAATTCACGTGAAGTTAGTCGCGTCCATAGGACCATAAAATATTTCTTTCATCTAAATGCGTGAAAGCTAGCTAGCCGATTGAACACGTTGAACAATGAAACAACATGATCATCTTAGCCTCTTCTTCTTCTTCTTCTTCTTAGCGTGGCATTAAAAGAAGATGGGGTGCTTCGTCACTTTCAGACATATATGTGTGGCTGGCTTTTGCCAGAGCCCTAGAAGGTCATGTCAACAACCACTCCATCCCTGATCTCTCCAACTCTCAAGCCTTCTCCATTCCAGTATCATCACAAAATCCATATCACCGGCCACATTTCAAGAAAGAAACATAGATTAATCCATAATCCACCTCGTTTATTGCTCAATAACACAACTAAAGGTCTTTGTGTAATCTTTCTTACGAATTAGACGAGTTTTTTGGGATATATTATAAGAAAAATTAATGAAAAAAGCTTGAAAACTTTGAGTTTTAATAATAAGGACAAAATAAAAGGTAAAGTGAATAGTACCATGATTGATTTTTAATATAAAAATGTGATTTTTCGTTAAAATGAACAGTACCGAAAACTTTTCGTTAAAGTTCTTATTATTATACCCACACTCTCACGTGAATTTAATAACACGTCACACAACTAAAACCAAGGCTCCATTATGTCCGTAATTAAGTGGATGGTGAGGTGCCCTTTATTCCTAGGTCTACTAGTCTTTCACCACTTGGCACTTGGCAGGCCCCTTTCCCCACTTGGCGGGCTTTGCATGCTGGCAGCAAAGACCCCCAATCACAAAATATTTGGAATTTATAAAAGAAAAAGGTTGCACATAAATAATATTAATACAAAAAATAGAAGCCTTCCTATATATCACCACTGTAGTGGGAAGTTGATGTTAGGTGGGCGCGTGATGATATGATAGTTCATATTTTCTGGGTCCGAGTGAGGTGTTATGTGGGTTTGAGTCTTTCTTCTTCTTGCTCTGTTTTAAGTGATTCTTCCCAAAGCACCTTTAGGCTGTTAGCAGTGTAAATTTTTGGGGAAGAAGAATGAGCTACTTAGCTGTTGGTGTGAGTCCTGGAAATGTTCCGGTGTATCACAGCACCAATTTAAAAGTGAATGATAGGAGGTTGAGGGTGGCAGAGTTGGTTTTGAGGTGCTTGATCTGCGGTCTAGGAGTTGTTGCTGCTGCTCTTGTGGGAACTGATACTCAGGTCAAAGAGATCTTCACCGTCCAGAAGAAAGCTAAATTTACAGACATGAAAGCTCTTGTGTACGTACATCTCAAACCTTCCTCCTATTCTCTTTCTCGCAAATGGTCATATTATGTTGGAGAGGAAAATAATTTCCGCCCACCTCTTATTTTTGTTTTTTGATTTTCTTATTCAACTTGACCACCAGAACTAAGCAGTGGAGTGCGAAATTCACCACCCTATTTGACAATTTTCTTCCTTTTCGTAGCTATTTGAGTCGATTTAATTTACCTAAATCGTTTTGTAATGTAGGTTTTTGGTGGTGGCGAATGGGATAGTTTCTGCCTACTCTTTGGTGCAAGTGGTGCGTTGTGTTGTGAGCATGGTTAGGGGCAATGTGCTCTTCAGCAAGCCCATCGCTTGGATCATTTTCTCTGGGGATCAGGTAAACATAATTGATTAACTGAATCAATGAAATTCTTAATTAGTACGTAGTTCCTTTTTTTATATACAAATAAGTAGTGATCGAAACCATAAACCACCATGAATGTAACAGAGAAAGCTTGAAGATAAAAGCTAAGAGAGGAAGACTGATTTTCTTTTTTATGTGAAGAATGAACATTACAGACCTTATCCCTTCAGGATAGTATATATAGCTCATTACATAAAGCAAACCTATATTTACACCACTTAAACTATCTTAAGACAACACATCAGCTCACTTAAGCTGACGTGTCACTAGTGTTATCTATTTAAGTAGCTCCTTTTGATTAGTACTACTGATTATTATTATTTATTGGTAGTTTTCGCATCCTTAAGTGCATTCAGTTAGCCATTGACTTGGAGTAATTTATACCTACTCTTGTGGAAGGTGAAGAACTTCTCTTCAATGGCCAGATGCCCTTATGGCGGTATTTCAAGACAATATTCTCTCGTGATTGATTTGGGATACCTTCATTAGTGTCATTTCCGACAAAGATATATGTGCTATACTATACCTAGTTTGTGATTGTGCATTAACCTTGCAATTATAATAGACAGTCAGAGTCAGCAGAAAATCCTTACCTCCTCTTAATTAATCAGAATTTGGTACTAAATTAATGTGTAAAAAAATGTGTCAAGATTTTTTGTGTGTACGTAGGTGATGGCATATGTGTGTGTGGCAGCAGTAGGAGCTGCCACACAGTCGGCGGTGTTGGCCAAGTTGGGGCAGCCAGAGCTGCAATGGATGAAGATATGCAATATGTATGACAAGTTCTGCAACCAAGTTGGGGAGGGAATTGCCAGCGCTTTATTAGTCAGTCTAAGCACAGTCCTGCTCTCTTGTGTTTCTGCTTTCAATCTCTTCCGCTTGTACGGTGGCAACAAAAACAAGACCACCGTCGCCAGTAGGTGGTAGGCCGGGCAGCTCTGTGAGTAGGAACCACCAAGAGTCCAAAACCAACCAGTTGCGTGTAACTAAAAAACTAGTCTCCTTTGAATTTGCAATAAAATTGAGAGCTAGCCAGGCTCTTGTACATGCAGTTGTTTTTGTTGATGAATTATACTCTGGTTTTGGAGGCTTATTAGTATTTGCAAGGTTTAAAATATTGAAAACGAAGCACCCTTCCTTTTCATCCTTTGATCTTGTAACTGAGAGGTTAGAGAGTCCTTAGACCTCTAATTCCCGAGTTAACCCCTGGAGACCTAGACCTTCTTCAGTCACCATAGAGGTTTTTGTTTTTGTTTTTTAAAAAAGGACTAGTTGGTTGCTTCATCACGGCATTCCACCTTCCGGGAGCCGAGAAGACTCACAGAGGAATTTTAGCCTCTCCCTGTACACCATCAAGCGATTTACTAGCGTCATGAATCGAACTCAAGACATACTATGTGAAATACAGGTCTGGAATTCGTCCCAACCACGGGATGATGTCACCATAGAGATTAGAGACGGTTCTCTAATTTCTATAAAATTACAAAAATTAAAATTCACTAATCTACAAGGAACCAAAAACAACAAGACGTTATGATTAATGATGGACTTTTCTGATATTGGAGCTGCTATCATTTGCTCTCCCCCTCGTCATAAAAAGCCCAAGGCAAAGGAATTGTTTGATATATTTTTCTTTTTCAATTTTTGGTGAACAAAATGAAAAGGTGAAGAAGCAACAGAGATGGGTGATAAACATTTTTAGACACACCATGATCCACAATTAACATCACTAATATTATTCTCGACTTCATACAACTAACTAGTTAATTTAGAAATTTCAATTAAATTATGAGTAAACTGTCGATTTGCCCTCTGAACTATCACCCAACTTTCGATTTGCCCCCTGAACTTTTTAATTGGAAAATTAAGGACTTAAACTAATTTTTTTGGCCGATTTGCCCCCTGCTGTTAATTTTTCATTCATTCCATCCAAATTTCTGTTAAATGGAAGCATATGCACAACATGTGTGGGTAGTTCGGTCACTTCATTCTTTAAAATAATTGAAAACCTTAGATTTCTAAAATATAAACCTATGCAAATATGTGTGATTCTATAGCTTTTCTGTCTGAATGTCTAGTGAAATGACGCTTTTGTCCACAAATGAGAGTTACGTGGTTTGCACATGATAAGAGTTAACGTTAATTTGGATGAAATTTATGAAAAACTAACGGTAGGGGGGAAATTGGCCAAAAAAATTAGTTTAAGTCCTTAATTTTCCAATTAAAAAGTTCAGGGGGCAAATCGAAAGTTGGGTGATAGTTCAGGGGGCAAATCGACAGTTTACTCATTAAATTATTGATACACGAGAAGTTGCTTATTTGGGAAAAACACTTGGCCCTTCAAACGGTATTAGACTTGTTATGATTTATGATTTCCCATGCTTTAATCAATTTCAAATAATGTGAGAGGAAGTCATGAATCGAAGTAATTTCAATTCTGATTAATGATCAATTTCTTCTTATGCAGTTGTGCTGCTGCAAAATATAAAGAAGCGTCCAATTAATAATCCACTACTTCCTCTTGTATCCGCAGCTTTCTCTTTTCTGCGTGCCATTCCATTCCAAAGACTCCAAAACAAAACATATATACATCCTCATATATATTTTGATACATATATAGAGAGAGAAATGTTATATACGTCGGTGTATTTGTCTCTGTCATGCATTATTGTTCACACCGCCCCTACATTCTTCCCAACAGAGGGCAGGAGTGAATCATTGAACAAAAGAACAAAGGAAAAGCAAATTATTCCTCCAAACACACCCTTCCATTTGCTAGTTTTAACATTTTCCCTTGGACTTTTCTCCAAACCCCCTTTTCTTTAGCAATGCAGATGCCTATCTGTCTCTTTCCACATACACTAATAAAATAAACCCACAGACAAACTAACTCCCTTAGATTTGGTCACACGACCATTTTCCTTTTGGACTTCGCAGCTTCTCCGCCGATTCTCATTTCTTTCCAGATCACTCAGAATTTCATCGAACGACTCGACCCCAATCATCACTTCACTTATTAATAAAAAACTACTTATAACTGATATGAAGCAGATTTATAGATACATATATATTGTCACTGTCCTATATATAGATGAACAAGAAGCCTAGCTCCTATACACTTTCTAACAGTGAAAATAATGGAGAGAGAAAGCCATGATGCCAAAGGCACCATTCATTCCTCCTCCATTGCTCTATTGCAGAAAAGGTTTAGAGAGATGCAGAGAGTGAAGGCAATGAGGGAGGAGAGAGATAGATCGAGAATGCTAGCTGAACCAAAGCATAATAAGCAGTTGATGATGGTCGATAGCAATCCCACCAGCATGCATTACGAGCAGGCAAGGGCAAGGTTGTTCTTCCACCACCACCACCCTGATCATCATCATCTTGCCCTTCCACATGACGATCATCGGTCATCATCACCATCCGGCAGAGTTTGTCCGTTCTTGTGGCCATTATTAATGAGTAAGCTTGAGGAGGATTACTACATATCTAGGAGCATCAATGAGACCCCGCTGTTGACCAACTTATTGCCCTCAGTCACAGCAGAAAACCCTAATTCGTTAGACAGTACTACTACTAGTTGTTCGAATCAATTCGAAGATTCCGATTGTAACTCTGATGTCAGTGATGTGGATACTTCCCTTCATCTGTAGTAAACGAGCTCATACTTGTTCTGATGTAATCATGCCATTGGGACGATATTATCCGAGGCTTGATTGGTTTTAATAAACCTGCGTTGTACGTCCATTGGTTTAATAAACCGGTCTTGCTGGTATAAGCAATATCTGGTGTAAGTCTCTGCTAATCAACATGTGTCATACGTTCAATAAACCTGGGGCTATAACACTATAGTATATAGTATACATATGATGTAGGTTCATTAGCTCTAATAAACCTGAGCTTTAGGTAAAAAGAACTTGTGAACAGCGTACCTGTGTGATTGGGGAGAGAAGGGTGTTTCAATAGACCATTTTCTTACTCAAGACGAACCGCAATGGAGGATCACAGCAAGAGAGATGAAGAAGATGAAAGATAATCACAATAAATCCCATTAGCATGGCCTGATACGGGTTAGAATATAACAATTATCTTGGTGTCAAGTGTGTTAACAATGCATTCATGCACAGTAAATTCTGTTCATTATTCGGTGTAATACCAAATTTAACATCACCCATGGAATGGAAGTGAAGCTAGCCTGTCCATCACAAGACTAATGTGACTACGTATATATGCACTTGGCATGCCTTAAATATCACATAGCACTTGGTAATGGCGTATATGAACACATTCGATCCAACTATACTTAAAAAAAAGTTATTATTATTAAGTGAAGAGGAAAAGGATTCAAAACTTATTACAAAATTATAAATAAAAAAAAGTTTCGAACCCGAAATGCATAAGGAAGTTTCTACTTGAGAATTGAGATCATTCGATCTAGTTATATATCAAAGGCTATCTATCATCAGAAAGAAAATAATATCCCCTCTGTTTTTTGTTTTTTTTTCTTCTGAACTTTTTGTTTCATTTGCAATTGCCAAATTTTCTTCAATAATTAAAATGCCGAAGACCCATTACCTCAGGTTGGGTGGGGGTGGCATCAAAGCAAAATGAACTTTAGATGTACAGTTTTATCTTAAAAAAAATTGGTGCAATTAGGAGTGAACCACTTATATTTAAACATTACATTATTGTATTTCTCTAATATGAGATTCTCTTTACATCCTACTTGGCTTGTATCGAGTAAACCTTTACACCAACAATAACAATTGCAGCCATCTAAACTGGAATTAAATTGACATCCTTAGTTATGATCATTATATTTGTTTTTAAACAGAAAAAAATTATGATCCTCAGTTGGGTTCTTATTTAAGTTTATTCCGAGTCACACATTTGCTTGCAACCTTTCTTATTTGCATGTGCATTTACCCAAACACAATGCAAATGGATAAGTATAGAGTATAGAAACTTTAATTGCACGCCTTGTCTAGATTAATTAATGTTTATTTTTCATCATCTTTCGATCTTTGGAGACTTGGAGTTTGGGGCTTCGAAATTTGAAAATAAACAATAGAGCGAGCCAGCTAGGGGACCCCTTGTGCTGCATAAAAGAATCATCCAATCCAATCCAGTCCACCTCCTTTTAGCAGCCGCAGCTTTCGTTTCTGCATGGCATTCCATTCCAAATACTCCAACACATAACATATATCGAGAGAAGAATGTTGGTACGTTTGTCTCTGTATAAATAAAATATATATAAATACTGTGTGGTTTTTCATATGAACATGGTGATTTCTCTTCAACTGCAAATTAAAGTTTGACATAATATAATGTAACTTGTTAAAACCAAAAAAAATAATTTATGTGTACATATCAAACTGTGAGTTATCTACAAGGAAGGACTCAAATCCCAAATGTTCCCTAACATATATAGTACAAGGAATTTGATTATGTAAAGAAAGAACAAAGAGCCACCAAAACAATAAAAAAGTTCCATCATCTTCAAAAGCTAAACCTAAAAAGGTCCTTCAGTTGACAGGCCATCATCCAACCTATTATTCCTCCAAACACCTCCCTTCCATGTGCTTGTTTCTATGTCTCACTCTCATTGGAATTTTCTCCATACCCTTTTCTGCTTTATCCTTTGCCTCTCCCCCGACATACACTAGTTAAAGTACACAAACGAAATTCCTTTTCTTTTTGGACTTTGCTGCTTGGCTGCGAATCTCATTCCTAAATTACTCAAATCACTTTAAAATTTCACCTCATCAACTTAATCCACTCATTAGATTACTTAACTGAAGCACGCAATCTTATAAAACATACATGCATCATGCCTGTAACGATCCTCAAATCCTATATATACATACACACACACACACACACACACACACAAAAGCTGAGAGGCCACTTCCCACAACCCTAATTCTGAATCTAAAGTTTAACTCTTTTCTGATCAAATGGATAGGGAAAGCCACGAAACGACTGTCGTTCATTCCTCCATAGCTCTACTGCAAGAAAGGTTTAGAGAGCTGCAGAGAGTGAAGGCAATCAGAGAGGAGAGAGAGACATCGAGAATGCTAGCTCTCTCCACTGACTCCGAACCAAAGCAGTTCACGGCGATGGATAGAAATCCCACCATGCAAAATCAGCAGGCAAGGTCAAAGTTGTTTTTCCACTTTGATCATATTGTCCATGGTCGCGGGACGTCAGCATCCGGAGGTTCTCTGTCCCTGTGGCCGACATTGCAGAGCAAGCACGTGGACCGTCCGCATAGGAAGACTGAGACGCTGCTTTTGATCAATTTATGGCCAACTTTTACAGACACCACCTCGTTAAAAACCTGTTCAAACAAATTTGAAGACTTGGATCCTAATTCTGGCTCTGATGTAGATACTTCTCTTCATCTGTGAACCAACTTATACTTCCTCCAGTATTAGTAACCGTAGTATTACTGTTAGATGACTTACTGTATTATGAATACTGCTAACTATACTTCTACGGTTGCGTAGTGCATATTTGCGTATTATTCTTCATGCATCGTATATCAACATTATTTGAGCTTCGATTTTGATGTATTTGGTATTGTGCTAGGATAGCACCAAACCAAATGGAACCAACTCAAGCTAACTCACAGGAAATTTATCAAATGAAATGCAAGAACAAAAATATAAAAGACACCAAGATTTTAACGAGGTTCCTCAACAGTCAGTGTAACTGGAGTACGTCCTCGGAGCAGTAGGAGCTCACCCAATAATCCACTATCAACCAATTGGGAGTTTACAAAGTGTTGGCAATCTCACAACCCAAATAACTCAATACACCCAATAGCTCTCACACACCACAGAAACAAATAGAGAAAGAAATATAATGAATAATTTTTTTTCTATACATATAGCTCAAAGCTATTACAACAACAATTACTTTGGTGGATGATTACTAACCAAATGAAGCATCAGCTTCTTCTTCCTTTTGGGCTCTCTGCAACTCTCCCTGCTCTCTGCAGAAAAATGAGCTCTCACTTCTCTCTTATTTTCCATCCGAAGAAAACCAATAACTATGGCTTTGAAAAAGCCACAAAGCAAGGAAACATAATCATGATGCCTCCTCATCAAGGAAGAAAATATCGGTAATATCGGAAATATCGGTAGTCCGAAAACACGGAAATATCGATGGAAATATCGGGATAATATTGATATCGATAAAAATTACATGGAAACCACGGAAATTGTAAGAAAAACTTGGAAATTTTTATTGAAACTTTGCAGGATGTTTATTTAGTCAATTATCTATTAGTTTATCACAAAAAATTGGAAGGAAATGCATTGCATGATGGATTTAACTGATTTAAGTTGATTATATAGCGAGCTGGCAAACATTGTGAGTGTAGAAAATATATAATAATTAATGAAAGAAGTTTAAACACACCATAATCATTTATATATAATGAATTAGTACAATATTTTACACTTTATACATTGCATGGTAAGATACATGAGTGACTAAGTACCACATAGAGTTCCTATGAGGTTCAAAATTTTCACTATCTTCATCATCACTATGTGTAGAGTAAGTGTATTGTGAAGAGTAGTTAGCAACCATGGCAATGGCTTTCAAGAACCGAAACCCAAAAGTCAATAGGAAACCGAATACTTCGGTATTTTTCGGGATTTTAGGATTACCAAACAAATGGGATTTGGAAACCAATCCCATATCGAAAATTTCGGTATTTTTCGGGATGGTTTTGGTTTGGGACTTTTTCGGTTTGGTTTGGGATTTTCGGGAATTTTTTCCAACCATACATGTAAGTGACCAAATAAAACATAGAAAAATTAAAAACCACATGCCATTGACTAAGTAATTAATTGACACAATTTAAAATATAATACCACAAAAAATTTGGAATATGTGCAAATTTGTTTCTTGCAAAAAGAATTAAAAACAAAACGATATATATAAATAGTTTAGCATGTTTTCACAAAAACGTAAGTGGTATAGTGGTCAAGTTGCTGAAGGAGTTAGATGGGAGAGGTTCGAATCCCTTTATGTGCATGTTTGAGACTTTTTAGAAATTTTCAAATATTTTTAGGTTCATCTCGCAATATTATATATAATATCGCGATAATATCGATATTATCGCGATATATTAACGATAATTAAAAAATACTCACGGAATATCGTTATATGAAAAAAACGATAATATTGCCGATATCATCGATTTTTAAATCTATGCTCCTCATCATGATGTTCCCTCATCATTTTGTCTTTCATTCTTTTGTTTTGTTTAATAGCCGAAAGTGGATGCCAAGTTGGCCACTAATTTAGCCACTATCCAACATTTGGCACGCTCATACATACAATTGATTACATGATATCAAAATCGGGGAAGAAACTCACAAAAGTGATTCCACACGCTGATTTTCTCTTTTGCATACTCATGTTTATTTAAACCTTTGAATTAAACAAAATAAATAAAAAAACAAACAAGGGTATGCAGAAAGAGAAGGAGAACATGAGTGCAAAAAGACAAGTATTGCAGAAATTATTTACCAAGCCAAGTGAGCGCCGATAAAAAATGGATATACAATGGAAAGCAAGATATATTTGTACTGAAATCAAAATAAAAGAATTATATGGTTTCTTACAACCGCATGCAATTGATTTTTTTCTATTAAGGTATGTTTCCTATACACATTAGTTAGGAAAAAACTGTGAACAAAATATTAGCTCTCTACATAAAAAATTTGACGACTCCCAGAAGATGACGAGCAACGGTACTCAAATGAACCGTCACTGGATGGTCGCCATTGTTGAGGAAACTGGCGTTCGGAAGGTGGCATTTACCAATTGTGCAATTGAGAAGTTAGGCATTTCACGATAGGGTGGTACTCTGTATGAAAGAGTCGCTTAGCTTTCTCTATCCAGGATGCTCGAGCCACTCGTCGCATAAGTTTTGCACCAAAGGATTTCCAAAAGGATCAGCTACCAAGACCTGTATAATATTAAAGGATTAGCATTTCAAAGCCAAAAAAAAATCACTATTCCCAGGCCAACGATAAAATAACAAAATAACTGACGATAAGTCCAACTCTTAAGTTTTCCATATAAGCTGCTTGTAATAACTGAATCAACTCCTTTCCGGATTGTTCAGGCTGTGGCTTAATCTGTCCTCCACCATTTAAGCAACCTGTTTAGTTCCAGTTAGTATTACTTCCAAAATCCCAAATCTACGTAATGGATAGTCAACGTATTAAAACACATATCTATTTGAAGGGTTAGCAAGTAGAAAAATTTCCAACCACCAAAAAAATACTGGAAGGGCAAGCCATGATCTCTAGAAAATGATAATCACATTTTACCAATTTTTATTTTCCTGACAACGCTTTGCAGGTTCCGGAAGCCATAACACAGTGCATATTTCAATAGTCTTCCCATCCACCTAAACGAGAGGCCATCAATACTCTACATAAAAATGAACAGAAAATGCTAATACAAGGAATTAGCCCCTAGATTTTCCAATTATACCACTACAAATACTATACGGATGCAAAATTGACGAAGCTTGAGTTACAATTACAAAAAAGCTACGCTACAAATGTGTGAGCAGAACTAAAAGAAAAACTTGACTTGCTTCCAAAGTCAGTTCCTGGAAGTCTGAATTTTTTAACTGAATTGAAATCAATAGGGCCCTTGACTTCTCTTCCAAAGAGCACTTCAGCAGCATAGCTGAATATTGTCTCCTCATAACCCCCTAAGCTTCCATGGACACCAAAAAGACTCCCTTCATTAAAATTTGTCAGCCTGGCAGAACAACATATTTCTTAGAATAATCAAAGCAGATAGGAGGAGCCTTTATTGAAACTTTTACAGCTCTTACATGTTATCTAGAGGGGACTCTTCTAAGCCTTTGAAATCTGCTCCTTTCAACTGCAACCACCAAAACGAAGAAAGAAAACAAAGAGTGGATATCAAGTCAGCACTATTTGGAAATCTCAAGTTGTAACCACTAAAGCAGAGATGGTAATAAGTATTTCTCACCTGTATCAGTTCTAAAACTTCCCCGGATGTCAACACCGAGTCTACCTCTGTAACCCTTAGACCTTCATTCTCATTATTTTCAGATTGATCAACTTCAAAAACGAAGTCATCACGTGAAGCCTCAAGCATTTTATCATAACAAGGCATCACAATTACATGGTAAACATCAGCTGTCCTGTCAAGTGAAATCATTCAGGGATATGTAAATAGTTCAGTATAATCGTTCAACTTCACCCACAGAAAGTTATATACCTAAAATTTTCAACACTAAATAAGCCCAAGGCAGAAGAATAATCAGAGGTGTCTGAACAAGTCTGCCTATGATCCAAGAACATTGGGTATGTCATAAAGGTTAACAGAAAATGGTGCTAACATATGCTAGGATCTTGCAGAAAATTGTCAATTTCCATTGTACTCGATAAGTTTCTAAGAAAAATATGATGTACGTCTTCCAATAGATGTGCTATCAAATGGTTTACAATAATCTTGGGGAAAAAAAAGAGGGAGGAACAAAAATATTTTGACATGCATAACAAGTAATTACACACAAGAGTTTCATCACTGATATAGAATGGTCCTACAAAGCAGGCTATGCCAACAACCGAAATTTCATAAATCATACATACACATTATCGAACAGCAATGATTAGAATTGTTATGAATACTTATCAAGCGATAAGTGCACCGCAGAAATTATGCACATCACAATTATCGGCCAGAAAAAGAAACAAAGGACACAAAACATACCTTAGACCCATTTTTTGGCATACATGAGTTTTAACAATAACTCCAATTGTTTGCTGGGGACTCTTCCTTGATGAAATATAAGGCAGAACATAGGATCCAAGTTGTTTTTCAGCATAGCATATCCAACCTGCAATAAACGTAGCTATTTTATAGTGCATCATAAAAATAATTTTCCAAATTTCTTTAATAAAAAAACCAAAATGTTAAACCCTGCTGCAAATAAGTACCGAACTATTATATTTAACCAAATAAAAACCCTGCTGCAAATTAGTACCAAACTATTATAGGCTAAGATATTTACACCTGGACATGCTGATGAAATCATGGGCAACAAAGATTGACACCTTTCACCATCAGATGACCGCCTTTGTTTGTACCTTGTGATGAACTCGTTACAATATTCAACAAGTGTTAAATCTCGACTGCAACTTGTGTCAAATACAGCCTTTACACCCAAGGACTTAAAAAAAGTTGTGAGTTTCCTAGAGACCTGGAAAATTGAAATTAACTTCCGATGTTAAATCCAATGACAAAAGTGTGCTCGACTATCTTATTGAATACATCAATACTGAGCAGTTACTGGGATTCTATTAGAAACAAGTTGAAATATTCTAGCTAACCTGAAGTGGTGAAATTCCAAAATAAACGGCAAGGGACGCTCTTGATTGGGGAGATAGGGAGACAGTGACAGATTTTCCTTTGTCAAGATTAAGAAGAAACTCATCCAAACTTTGCTTCTCCAGCATAACTGTCTCAGCTGATGTTACACAACCACTGCAAAGAACCCAAAACCATAGATATTATCCCTTTTGCAGGGGGTCATATGAATCCTAACTCGGTTATCTAGCTGGTAGTTCAGAAAGTTTAAGTCGGCTATTCTATCTTTACAGTACCTAGCTTTGCACAACAGATCAATACACCAATTCTATGCACGCAATTAATTTTCTGTGGAAATTGTGATATGGTAAATATCATTGCACGCATATATTGATAGTAAAACGTGGGCAAAACAGCAAGTCGACACACCAATTCGAAAGAAAAACGAAATTTAAATAAAAGATTAAAACTTGAACTTCGTAGCATCACAAAATAAGAGACCCAGTAAGCATGTGTACGAAAGATGATTTACCTGCATGCCAAGCAATCTTTGAGTGAAATTTTAACTGGTTCTGTTTTCACTTGCTTGCTAGAAGTTGAAACCTTCACACCAAAAAAATTACTAAAAAGCTTAAACATTACTAATTCAGCTCCAATTAAGCATAAATGCACAGGTAAAAAATGGAAGAGCTGAACCAGATAAAACAATCAGTAAAAGTAGCAATTTTTAGGGAAATTTGGATAAATAACCAAAGTTTGGACTCCGTATAGAATTATAGTCACTTTTTTAAATTTATGATAATTATAACCAAAAGTTGATGTGAAAGTACTAATATACCCTACATAGTCTCGAACTTTTCTTTTCATGTCAAATGTTGTTGTGTTGCTCTGGATTTGCACTGCAATGGAGGCACAAGCTTCTTTCTTTTTATTCATTCATCAAACACAAGGACAAGTTGCAATAACAACAGTAGCACCTTCCTGCCCAGAATTTCCTCTTTAGTGTGTGGCGTACTTATGTCTTTCTTCAACTTTTTGGCCATCAAAAGTGCCTTTGTTCGAATGGGCTTTTTGAACGGTCCTAAGTTAAGCTGTTCAACATTTTTTAACACCATCACAAACAAAAAAAATGGTAACGGTCAATATTTTTCACATGATAAATAGTCAATAACAAAAGTATGATAAGTAGTCAATAATAAAAGTGATTGTCAATGACTTTTACATGATAAGATACGCATAATACTCACATTTGCTTTTAAAACTTGTGAATGTTAAATATAAATAAGAAAATAAATAAAACTACAACTCCTGTAGGGATTTACCAAAAACACTATAATTCCTTTTGAAAACAAGTTATAAACAATCCACTGTATTAAAGAACATCAGTTGGTCTCTCCAAACTCTCTCTCTTTCCCTACGTCGGAAATGGAAAACAAGGAAGACTGGGAAACCATATCAAAATTTGAAGTCATGTTTCAAGAATTGGAAGAAAAAAGTCCTTGAAGAGTTCAACTACTTGAAGAAAATGAAGAAGACAATCAGGGATGGATAGTTGTGAACGACATGGTGCAGATAACCCAGAAATAAGTTCCTCAAATTGAGATATTGAAAGTTCTTGTAGCCAAGGTATGCTTGCAAGTGAAAGACTCCATCAACATTTCTGGTCGGTTAGTCGGAACAATTTTACAAAAAATGGACCAAAAAGATGTGGCGCAACTCATCAACAGCTTGATTGTGGAATTCAAGATTTTTAACCTAGAAGCAGGCAATAAGGTTCTTGAGGTTACATTATGGACCTATATGCATAAAATGGGAGAGATGCTGGTTCCAAATCAAGAAACTTATTGCTTGCTTCTGGGGTAAAAATCTTGAATTCAACAATCAAGCTCTTGATGAGTTGCGCCACATCTTTTTGGTCCATTTTTTGTAAAACTGTTCCGACGAACCGACTATAAATGTTGATGGAGTCTTTCACTTGCAAGCATACCTTGGCTACAACAACTTTCAGTATCTCAATTTGAGAAACTTCTTCCTGGGTTATATGCACCATGTTGTTCACAACTATCCATCCCTAATTGTCTTCTTCATTTTCTTCAAGTAGTTGAACACAGTGGATTGTTTATAACCTAGAATTACAGTGTTTTTGGTAAATCCCTACTGTACTGTAGTTTCATTTATTTTCTTATATATAACATTCACAAGTTTTAAAAGAAGTGTGAGTATCATGCATATCTTTATCATGTAAAAGTCATTGACAATCAGTTTTGTTATTGACTACTTATCGTACTTTTTTTATTGACTACTTTTGTTATTGACTACTCATCATGTGAAAAATATTGACTGTTACCATCATTTTGTTTTCATGATAGTGTTGAAAAACGTTGAACAACTTAGCTTAGGGCCCTTCAAAAAGCCCATTTCAAACAAAAGCAATTTTGATGGCCCAAAAAAATGAAAGATTCATGGTCGTTCAAGAGCTATTATAAGTAACTTAGCTGCCTGGCATATTTCTAAATATTTGGTATGGTGTGTCGTACTTATAATAGCTCTTGAAAGACCGTGAACCTTTATTTGGCATGGTATGTCGTGCTTCAATTTTTTTTCATTTCTTTTGGGCCATCAAAAGTGTTTTTGTTTGAAATGGGCTTTCTTGAAGAGCCCTATGTTAAATTGTTCAACATTTTTCAACATTATCACAAAAACAAAATGGTAACAGTAAAAAAATTTCACACAATAAGTAGTCAATGACTTATACATGATACGAATGATACTAATATAACAAAAGTAATTCTCAATGGCTTTAGACCAAGATCAATTATTTATTATTTACAAAAGAAATGTTATTACTTTTGTTATTTATTATTTAGTATTATGCGGGTAAGTCACAAATAAAGGTTTGCGGTCCTTCAAGATCAATTATTTATTATTTACAAAAGGAGCGTTACGGTGCTGTCAGTGTCCAGCATTATGAAGAACTTGGTCTTGTAATAGCAATAGATAAATCCGGCAAGCATATATATTGGGGTTATGATGAATCAGTCTTGTAATAGCAATGGTATGTCTTCGTTTTGCTCAATTGAGTTACGAATCAGAGTCTCTAAACTGCATGTACTAGTATTTGATCATGCAATAAAATACAGTCTGGAAAGTCATTTCATGTTATCATTCCCCAACTTTAGTTAGCACTCATGTGTAATCAGCTTGCAGCTTGCTGATACTGATGGATTATGCACGACGCCATCACCACTTCTTCCCTCAAATCCTTAATTCTAAAGCGCGCAGAGGTAAAGCTAAACGTCGAACCTTCACACTCTCGCCAGAGCCAAGCAAGTCTTGTTCAATTATTATTATTATTATCATCATCATTATTATGTGCGTTGCTTTTAAGTTTTTTCCCTAAAACTTGCTCTGGCGCCCTGACAATGGTTTGTTAAAACTTAAAAACTTAAAAGCTGCACTGGCATGGCTTGTATTTTAATACGTGAAATTTAGTGCAATTTTCTAATTTTCATCCCCTTTGAAAATTGAAAGGCAACCAAGTCTTCCACACAATGTGTTAAATTCCACACGCACACAAATGCCGCAGTAACCACTTGAGTAAAAGCGATAGGAAAATCTTGTTAATTCGAGCAACTTGGGTTTGAGTTGGTCCAAACCCACCCGCGTCTAATTGGGTTGGCCCAAACCCACCTACGTTTAGTTCGACTTTATCAAACAAAATTAACTCCATCTGAGTTGAGGACTTGCATGCCCAGTGCCCACATTCTAACTAACCCAAATCAACTTAACCCAATCCATTTAAACAAGAATTCTATTGCCATTAGGTGTCTTAATCCCATACTAACCCTACTACTCGATCAAAAACCAAACTCTACAATTCAACTTGTTCACTTCTTTCAATTAATCTTCTTATATATATCGATCCTCTTCTCATCTCTCGTCTATCTTTTTTCTTCCTCTCTCCCTCCTTAATTTGCCTGTCGCACGGAACGAAGCGCGCAGGATGGAAATAAATAAAAGTGTGCTCCAAAAATTAGAATATCTATTACAAGAGATTGCAGAATCTCTAAAGGAAGAGGTGGCTGTGATAAATAATTTGCGTCCTGAAGAAACTTATGCATCTTATTTGAAGCATTTGGCTGCTTCTACTGGAATTCTTGGAAAACTGGACTTGAAGGAGCGCAACGGCCATGCAGATCATGTGAGTGGTGACGGCAAAGAAGCATTATTGGACACGGAGGATTCATTCAGTGACTGGGTTCACGTTATCCACCCACTTGCTGATGAGTTTGAAGGAGACTCCTCCGTATCATCAGCCGTGCCACCAACAACAAAGTTTAATTCTGTGGCACGGCTGGTTATGTTAGGAATGTCGGTACTACAAGATAGAGAATGCACAAGGTAAAGTAGAAAATGGACACCAAGAATTTATGTGGTTCGGCAATTTATGCCTACGTCCACCAAACAAGGATCAATCTTCACTATATGAAAAAGATGAATACAACAAGAGTAGTCTTACCAAGCCAAAGACAAGGCTTGATGGATACAAGAAAGTATAACACACACTTTCTATCACTCTAAACTTCACTCACACAATGTGTAGTGGAACACTCTCACTCTCACTCTTGGAGTGGAACTCTAGCTTTGGACTTGATCCTTTGCTACTCACTCTTCTCTTGATTTGTTGGTTCACTACAACATCACACCCATATTTATAGGTGAGGGTTTGGCATTCTACTAGTTTCTAGTGTATTCTTCAAACCTCTAGCATAGAAAGATCTAGACTAGCCACAAAAGTGTGGCTTCTAGATCTTTCCATTTGCAACCAAGGAAGCTAGTACTCTCTAGCTTCTTCCATCAACTTAATAACATGCTAGAATTGTCTAGCATGCTCCAGCCATCTCTCTTGCTTACTAGAATAATCTAGAACATTGATCATGGGCTGGACCATATACCAACAATCTCCCCCTCCAGTCCATGAGGGAGGAATTCCGATCATGACTCCAAGTTACCTGGAGTTCATCCCAGCAGCCTTAATGCAAAATTCCAACTTTGATTTTGTGACTACCTTTGTCAACATGTCTGAAGAATTATTATCGGTATGAATCTTCTTCAGCTGTAGCAACTTGTTCTCGATAGCGTCTCTAATCCAGTGATAACGAATATCAATGTGCTTAGTGCGTGAATGATATGTAGTGTTCTTGCTCAAATCCAGAGCACTCTGACTATCACAATAAACGCCATAATCACTTTGCTTCAAACCCAACTCTTGGAGAAACTGCTTCAGCCACAACAACTCCTTGCATGCTTCTGTAGCGGCTATGTATTCAGCCTCGGTTGTGGACAAAGCAATGCACTTTTGTAACTTGGATTGCCAAGACACGGCTCCCCCTGCAAAAGTAAACAAGTACCCAGACGTAGATTTTCTACCATCCAGGTCACCTCCCATGTCAGCATCTGTAAATCCTTCCAAGATTGGTTTGGAACCGCCAAAGCACAAGCACATCTTAGAAGTCCCCTTCAAATATCTGAGAATCCACTTAACGGCTTCCCAGTGGTCCTTCCCTGGATTAGAGAGAAACCTGCTCACCACACCTACTGCATGAGCAATATCTGGCCGTGTGCACACCATTGCATACATGATACTTCCTACTGCTGAAGAGTAGGGAACAACTGCCATTTTCTCCTTTTCTTCATATGTTTTTGGACACGACTCTTTGCTCAACTTGATATGATTGGCTAAAGGTGAGCTTACCGATTTGGCTGCTTTCATGTTGAACCTTTCAAGCACCCGTTCAACATACTTTTCTTGTGACAGCCACAACTTTTTGGATTTTCTGTCACGAATTATATCCATGCCCAAAATCTGCTTGGCTGGCCCTAAGTCCTTCATGTCAAAGGACTTAGATAACTCTTCTTTGAGCTTTTTAATCATAGAGGTATCTTGTCCGACAATCAACATGTCATCAACATAAAGCAATAAGATGATGAATTTACCTCCAGAAAATTGTTTGATATAGACACAAGAGTCAGCATGAGTTCTCTTGTACCCATTACTCACCATGAATGAGTTGAACTTCTTATTCCACTGTCTCGGAGCCTGCTTAAGACCATATAAGCTTTTCTTGAGCTTGCACACCAAATTTTCTTTACCTTTGACTTCAAAGCCTTTGGGTTGCTCCATGTATATCTCCTCTTCTAAATTGCCGTGGAGAAATGCAGTTTTAACATCTAACTGCTCGAGCTCAAGATCCATACTTGCTGCCATACCAAGGATAACTCGAATGGAAGTCATCTTCACCACCGGTGAGAAAATCTCATCGAAGTCAACTCCTTTCTTTTGACCAAAACCTTTGACAACCAAACGAGCCTTGTACCTTGTCATGTTGTCGTCATTTTTCAATTTGAACACCCACTTGTTTTTCAATGCTTTTCTGCCATTTGGAAGCTCCACCAGCTCATAGGTATCATTCTTTGATAAGGAATCCATCTCCGACTCCATTGCCTTCATCCATTTGTCACTGTCGTTATGAGCTCTGGCCTCCTCATATGTTTCAGGCTCTCCATAATTAGTCAACATGATATACTCTGATGAAGAATACTTGGTAGACGGTCTTCGACTTCTGATGGATCTTCTGACCTGATCTTCATTCTCTTGTAGGGCTGGAGGCTCCCCCTGATTGGGTTCTCCTTGAATCTGCTCTTCTTGACTAGGCTCCACCTGATCAGCAATCTCATGGTCTGGCACATCTTGATCAGGCTCCTCTTGATCAGCATTATCTGATTCTGCAGGCACTTCATTGGCAGTTGCTTCAGGGATGTCATCGTGACTTTCTTCATCTGAAGCTAATGGATCAACTCCTCTGACTGCGCCATCTGGTTGTGCCTCTTTATCCGAATCCCCAATTGTTTGATCTTCATAAAAGACCACGTCTCTACTTCGGATAAACTTCTTCTGGTATGGGTCCCATAATCTGTAACCAAAATCTTCACCGCCATAACCAAGAAAGATGCACGGTGTAGCTTTGTAGTCTAACTTCGATCTCTGCTCTTTGGGCACATGCACAAAAGCTTTGCAACCAAACACCTTCAGATGAGAGTAAGACACATCATTACCAGTCCATACTCTCTCTGGAACATCAAGACCTAATGGTACTGATGGAGATCGGTTGATCAAATAGCAGGCTGTCCTTACAGCTTCACCCCAGAACTGCTTAGATAACTTTGCAGTCCTCAACATACACCTGACTTTCTCCATGATGGTTCGGTTCATTCTTTCAGCAACACCGTTATGTTGTGGAGTTCCAGGAACTGTCTTCTCATGACGTATGCCATGTTTTACACAATACTCTCTAAACTGGTGAGATGTGTACTCGCCGCCGTTGTCGCTACGAAGACACTTAAGAGGTTTCCCAATTTCCCTCTCCACCATGGCATGGAACTCCTGGAATGTCTGAAACACCTGGTCTTTGGATTTCAACAAATACACCCACACCCTTCGTGAAGCATCATCAATATAAGTAACAAAATATTTATTTCTTCCAAGTGACTCGACTTCCATGGGACCACACACATCTGAATAAACAAGATCTAACAAGTTTCCTTTCTTTGTAGATGGAACAGAAAAACTAACTCTTCTTTGTTTTCCGAATAAACAATGCTCACAAGAGTTTAACGACGTACCTTTGGCAAAGGGAATATGAGACTTCTTTGCCAAAACTTGTAGGCCTTTCTCGCTCATGTGGCCTAGCCTCTTATGCCACAAGTCTAGAGATGAGTCTTCCACAGCATTCAACTCACCTTTCAAAACCTTGGCATTTGATCGGTACAACGTACAACAAAGTCGTGCTCTTGCTACCACCATTAAGCCTTTAGTAAGCTTCAATTTTCCTTCGCCAATATGGTGATAATATCCTTGTCGATCAAGGGTACCGATGGATATCAGATTGAGACGTATATCAGGAATATGTCTCACATCTTTCAACATCAATTGGCAGCCGAGATTAGTTCTTAAGCAGATATCACCAATTCCAAGAATTTTGGAATAGCTTTCATTCCCCATCTTCACTATGCCAAAGTCACCTTCTTTGTATGTACTGAAGAACTCCCGTTTGGACGTAGCATGGAAGGAAGCTCCATTATCAAAGATCCATTCAATGTCTCTGTCAGAGTTGCCCATATGCAGACATTCACCAACAGACAATATTTCTGGTACATCACCACATATGACAGCGGTGGTATTGCCAGTATCATCTTTCTTCTGATTGTTTCCTTCCCTTTGCTCTCTCTTCCAAACTCGACAATTTTTCTTCATATGGCCTTCTTTGCCACAATGGTGGCATGCACCCCTGAACCTTGACTTGGATCGGCTAGGACTCCTGCCATGACCTCTAGGCCCTCTACTCTTGCTTCTTCCGCGGTTCTCTGTGACAAATACTTGGCTGCTATCTGTGCCAGAAGTCTTTCTCCTTGTTTCTTCATTGAGCATGCTATTTTTAACATTATCAAGAGTAAGAACACCATTAGAAGCAGAGTTACTTATACTCACCACAAAGGTCTCCCAACTGTCTGGCAAGGATCCAAGTAACAAGAGCGCTTGTAGCTCGTCCTCGATCGTCATTTTCATAGTAGCCAACTGGTTGATGATATTCTGGAAATTGTTCAAGTGTTCTGCTACACTTAAACCATCCTTGTACTTCACATTGATGAGCTCTTTGATCAAGAAGACTTTCTTGGCTGGGGTCTTCTTCTCGAACAAGGACTCAAGCTTCGTCCAAAACTCGCGAGCATTGGTTTCATTAGACACATGGTGAAAAACACTATCATCCACCCATTGTCTAATTGTGCCAATAGCCTTGCGATTCATCTTCTTCCACTCGGCATCGGACATGCTCTCGGGCTTAGCGGCATCTCCTTCAATTGGCTCATGCAAATCCTTGCAATAGAGAATGTCCTCCATCCTTAGCTTCCATGTTACCCAATTGGAGTTGGTGAGTTTGATCATAGTGCCACTTCCTTCCATCTCGTAGTACGAGCCAACCGGGCTCTGATACCACTTGTTAGGAATGTCGGTACTACAAGATAGAGAATGCACAAGGTAAAGTAGAAAATGGACACCAAGAATTTATGTGGTTCGGCAATTTATGCCTACGTCCACCAAACAAGGATCAATCTTCACTATATGAAAAAGATGAATACAACAAGAGTAGTCTTACCAAGCCAAAGACAAGGCTTGATGGATACAAGAAAGTATAACACACACTTTCTATCACTCTAAACTTCACTCACACAATGTGTAGTGGAACACTCTCACTCTCACTCTTGGAGTGGAACTCTAGCTTTGGACTTGATCCTTTGCTACTCACTCTTCTCTTGATTTGTTGGTTCACTACAACATCACACCCATATTTATAGGTGAGGGTTTGGCATTCTACTAGTTTCTAGTGTATTCTTCAAACCTCTAGCATAGAAAGATCTAGACTAGCCACAAAAGTGTGGCTTCTAGATCTTTCCATTTGCAACCAAGGAAGCTAGTACTCTCTAGCTTCTTCCATCAACTTAATAACATGCTAGAATTGTTTAGCATGCTCCAGCCATCTCTCTTGCTTACTAGAATAATCTAGAACATTGATCATGGGCTGGACCATATACCAACAGGTTAGATATTGGCTCGGTTTAACAGCAGACACAATATTGTCCGCGACAGCCGATATTCTCGTTTCGGTGACAGCCGCCATTCTTAGAATCATTATCACCACCATGCTCGATAGGGCTCGTGCACTTGACAAACTTAAAGGGATCCTGAAAGTTATTATTCAAGAATTGGAAAAGATAAACCCAGAAATACGGGAAATCGTTACTACCTTGGTTGCCGCGAAAGTCATGATCAAGCTTTCAGAAGAAGATGAATCTGAAGTCTCCAAGGGGTTCTTGTCGATCATACAACAATGTCTGCTCAAGTTCCAGGTACGTTACACATATAAATCTATATAAATTAGGTTATACATGGGGAATATACACATGACATTATTGTGAGCGCCTCTGTCGTATTTCAAGGCGTGGACATGTAACAGTAAAGGGTAATGTTAGGGATACTAACTTTTTAAACCAAATTTTAAAATTTTGTAAACCATAAACATGATTGTTGAGATTGAATTATTATTTAAGTGTTGATTGAAATGCTTACTTCCTATTGCTGACACGTCATTTAGTTTGCAAATTTGATCTAAAAATTTGGTATATCTACCAATGTCAAATATATATTAATAAAGTGTATTATTTTTATTTTAACCTAACAATTACGAGTCTTTAATATATATACTGATTTTTTTGTTATCAATGTTTGGAATTTTCTGTGCAGAAAAAATATCCGGACATCTTGGATGGAGAAATACAAGCTTCAGATGCATAAACTATATTTACAATTTTATTTCTTTTTTTATATTTCTGTTAGAGGTAAATAAGAATTCTTCACCAATAGGGAAGGAATAGTATTAAACCGTAATATTAGTTTATGTTACTATCTAATTAGTCTAATTGAATTAGTTTTTTTTTCTTTGAAAAAGTACAATTGAATTATGTTACTATTTGATTAGTCTAATAAATTAGTTTTTTTTTTTAACAAGTATAATTGAATTAGTTATGAGTAGTAATTCAATTAATCTGCTTTACTTTTTTTTTTCTTTAAATAATCTCTTAATTCCTTCATATCATGTTATGTTATGTTAGGATAGGTCCTTGGTACACCACCTCCAATTCAGATGGTATGAGAGGGTGGAGGGGTCAAAACATGGGTAATGGTGGTCTCAAATCATGAGTAGTCAGTCATGGAAATTTTCCGAATCTAGGTCGGACCAATAAAGTGACTCGTCTTCCGAACTTAAGACCTTCTCAAGGATTTCTTACAGAGTAATTTTGATTAAAAATTTCAATCACGTCATAGGTTCGAAGCAATTATTTTAGTTTATGTTCACGAATTTATTTTCACGTCTTCTAAAAAGCTAGAACGAACAAGTTGAAGTGTGCCTCACTAACTCCTAATTTCTCGACAACGCTTAGTGAAATACATATGCAGTATGGTCGAATAAAATTCCTCTTAACATTATTTAACATGTCATCTTTGACGATTTGAGTTGTACTTGAAATTTTCCGTTCAATATCATCGCTTTTGTACTCAAAAGGTTTTACGTGGACCTTTGGGCGCAACCAATTTATAATGTACTATAATGTATACGTGGTTTGGTTCCAATTGTGATTTTCATGTCACTTGTTCATAGGTGAGTAATTCGTAGAGGTACACAAAATAATGTTATGTACTCAACTCAAGTTATAAAATATGGATTTGTTTTTATATCTTATTGATAATACTCAAAAAGCGAGACATATAATTTCTAGTATAATACACAAATTAAAAAAATAGCACCACGTGACAGTATTTCTCGTACCCAAAAAGATTTCAGAGCGAAGGGATTACAGATTTGGGCTCAAAAAGTATTTATAAATGATGGCCCAAAATAAAGGCCCACCCCACCCACACTTCTAATATCCACACAGATAGTCGTCATCGTCTGCGACGCACCGAGTGTCAGTGGGCGAGCGAGACCTGAACTACTGAGCTCAACAAAGCCCGAGCCTGAAGAGTGCTACGGCGTCGCTTCCGAAGTAGAAGTTGAAGGAGAGAAGAAAGATGAATACAGACATCACAGCGTCAACGAAGCCCGAGTACCCGGTCATAGATCGGAACCCTCCGTTCACCACAGTCGTCGGCAACTTCAGCACCCTCGATTACTTCCGTTTCGCCACCATCACCGGCGTCTCCGTTACCGTCGGCTACCTCTCCGGTATCCCCATATCCCTTTCCGATTTTCACGCTTTCTTCGATTAAAGCAGTAATCTTGATTAAGTAATTTGTGTGAATTTGATAGGGATTAAGCCCGGGATTAGAGGGCCGTCAATGGTTACAGGAGGTTTGATTGGGGTAATGGGCGGATTCATGTACGCTTACCAGAACTCGGCGGGACGCCTCATGGGCTTTTTCCCCAACGACGATGAGGTAGCTCGTCACAAGAAATGAAAATGCACATTCAGTGTTCACATTTCTAGGGTTTCTCTCTAATAATCAGACTGTTCCTTTTGTGCTGAATTCATTCATGTGCTACTTAATCGGAAATTAAAAGTTGCAGTTTTTTGGATCCGATGCCAATGCTGTCGTTTAAGTGTGTTTTGAAATGTCATACAACTGATAATAAAATGCTGCTGTTGTTGATATGTTGCTATACAATGTTGTCCAACATTTTGTGGTGTTGGCTCTGAACAAGTTTATTTTATTTGTGATTCGTTCCAATTAATGGGATGTTAGCTCTCTGAGTTGGAAGTATGCGGAATTTTATCGTATTGGATCAAGCTTAACATGTAGTTTCCAGAGCTATGTTTTGCTTTTATGTAATTGTTGATTAAGAAGAATAGCTTCCGGTTCGGGAGAATGATCATTTACGCATTTTTCCTTTCATGATATCCTTGAATTGGTGATTGTCAAGCTAGAATAGAACCTTTAAAGGTCTTATTGTAAGAAAGTCTGTTTCTTGATATGCTTTTGTGATTGGCATATGAGAAGGACATAACTTCCATTAAGGAAAACATCATATTCACTGGAGATCGGTCAGACTTTGACAGTGCTAGTTACGTGATTTTGCTTATTGAGTATTTGAAACTTGTGAGCCTGTGTCTCGTTCAAGAGGAGACGGAAACAGGCGGAGGATGGTTTTGCAAAACAGCTGAGGGTTATAGAGTAGGAGCAGAAGGTGCGCGTAAAGGTAGGAAAAGAAGCTAAGCACTAGGCTGGGAGCGTTACAAACTGATTGTTCCCTTCACACGTTTGCTGCATGATTTCCTGATCTGGACAGATAATAGATAATAAGCTCTGTCATAAGCTTTAAGAGAGGAGAGGGAGAAGAAGGAGGGGGGGGGGGGTGGACGGGGGTGTGACCGGCTCAGTTGGGGTTGTTTTATGTGATAATACCCGTTATTTTACCCCTTCTTGAAAAATCTACTCAAATCTCTATGGAGCTTGTGGATTGTTCTATTAATTTGGGAGGCTGATGTTTGGTATAACGAAATGTCATGGGAAGTGGTTGAAGATTAATGATAACCAGTTAGGGCGTCGTTTCTAATGCAGTATTGCTATTCGATTATTATTTTTTGAACCTAGGCTTGTATGTGTTCTGTTTGTATAACTTGTAGCATGCACAAGCCCATACTAATATATCTTGTCTCTTTGATTGTTCCCCCCTGTAGTTATTTGTGTTGTTTGTATGCAAAATGATTATGTATGGCTGACTTTATACAAAGTCCATATCCATGGTGGAGATGAAGTAGGATTCTCTCCCATTTTTTTCTCCTCTCCTTCCCTCCCCTCCTATTTGAACAGTCATATAAGCCTCGTCAACATCTTATATTAATTTTATATAGAAAGAGAAAGACAAAATAGAGAATGTGAGAGGAGGAGAGGGAAGGGGATGGAAATAGGAGAATCCTAGTCCAGTGGAGATTAGGCTTTGTAATTGTAAAATTAAAAGTACAGATATTTATATCCACCATTGACTTTGTGCTAAATGAAAACAAAAGTATATATTAGGCTTTGTAAATTTAACTATTTCAGTAGAAATGTATGTAGGTTTTAATCTTGGCTCTGATATGATTTGGACCCGAACTGCTCCATGCAAATGTTGATGCACCTTGGTTGCACTCAGCTAGGTCTGCCGCAGCACCTCAGGGTTCAGTCATCAAGTTGATACCCTGAAGATGCGGTGATTTTGAGTCTCTGGATGATCTCGGAGAAACCTATCCTCCGTTACAAGAGTCTTTGTCGTGGTCTCCCGTCGTCCTTCATCCCCCGTCTCCATCTCCATATCCAATTTTTCTTTTCCTTCTCCACTAATCTCACCAGCAGCAGCAGCAGCAGCAGCAGCCGCAGGAGTCATCAAAGTCTGGAGGTATTCATGAACAGTTGGAACAAATGTTACTATCGGACAGTACATCGTTTTCCATTGAGTAAATAATGAAGGACCCACGTTGGAACGTCAATATCTCAATTCAATTCAATAGTGTCTTGAAACGCGGCTGGAGTCTGGACCCACGTAACACGTTGGATCCGGTGGGCGGCACTTACCGATTCATTCAACTACCTTCAAGGCTTCAAGCATAAATGCTGTAAATTATACCAAGTGTTAATTAATTAATCATTATTTCATTTTATAGTGTCACTGTCTTATTTTCATAATTAGTATTATAAAAATTATAAAATTGTGATTAAAGAAGAATGGTGATCTCATCCCACTTCCCACGAGCACCCGCACCAGGCAAAGCAAAGGCATGGTCGGAGTAGGTAAAGAGAAAGTCCTCCACCCACTTCCATACAAATTACAAGAGGTAGTTCCCAATTAAATATCAAATATTTGCATTTTGCTTCTAATTTTGGAAGCTTCCTTTTACGTGTGACGACCATTTTAAGATTAGGACAAAATCTTAATTGACACTCATATCATTTATGCCATATTTAAGGTCTCCCAACAGTGGCTTCCATGAATATTAATTAACAGCATTTACATTTTATATGACGACTCATGTTAGCACAACTCTTATAATATTAGTGAAGGCATGAGCTAGCTAGCTAAGAGAGATAAGAGAAATATTAGAGGACCTTACAAATGTTTGGCATACTACTCCTAGAAAGTTTATCCCTTTCTTATGATTTATAGCAGTTAAAAGTGAGTCTCATCACTCATGTCAACTGACACATTTTACGCACCGATGTTTTTTTTTTTTTTCAAATTTTAGACAAAAAAAAAGGACAAATCTTAAAGCGTGTTAAAGAAAGGCCATGGCAATTGGGAAGGTCAAATGGACAATACATCCTAATCTTACGACGCAAAGTCCAAATCTTCACGTGCCATGCAATGACTGGTCCCCCCCCAAAAAAAAATCAACTCGTTCATTAATTTATACCCGAGCAAAAATTTTAGTGTTGCTATCCCATACATTAAGATGGATTTCATTTCATTACCATTGGAATTATGTACTTGTATTAGGCTGAAATATGAAATTAAATGTCATACAAGAAAACCCTAGCTGCGAGAGAGGAAAAAACCTACCTCCGCCGACTGCAGCCCTTGATGTTGGGGTCGATGACCATCCTTCTTAATTCCTTCCTTCTTTCTTGTTTTTTTTTTTCTTTCTGTTTTTAGTAGTGATCATTCACTCGCTTTGTCAATGAGAACCTTTGTGTTTGTGGTTGTGGGTCACTCTCTCCTTGTACGGAGGAGAACTTTTGTAACAATTATGACTTACAGCTCAATCTCGAATCTTAGAACGATAATTGTTGTTCAAATATGAGGTGATGATTTTGTGGCTTGTGCACTTGGTAAGGATTATGTAGAAGAAGCTCAACGTTTGTTGGAAGTGATTTAAGCAGAGTTTTTTCCTGCAATTACAGGACCATTAAAGGGGTTTGGGATCTTTCTCTTATATATGAGGTCGTTCCAATGGTTTGATGGATTCACAGTCATGTTTTTGTGTCATTGCAAAGTTTTCAGGTAATGGTATGTGTTTACCTTGTGTGTCTTGACAGTGTAGGTCCGACTTGTAGGGTTTTGGCCTTATGAGCTTATCTTTCCTGTTAGTTATATGTGTAGTCTCCTGTGGTTGAAGAATCATACATCCAAGGAAATTGTTTTGTTTTGGTTGTGATTTCGTTATCTGTTCGCCTGACAAAAGACTATGAGTACATCTATTCTCATAGCAAGGCTTCCTTGTCGACAGAGCATCGTCCCTTGCCATTTCATCATAAAGAGATGCAAGGTTTGTCCTCGTGGATGTTATCTTTCCATTTGGTTATATGTGATTACGTGGGGCAGGTTTTGCATTGTCGGCGGTGTTTGTAATCATGGAATTGTATTTCCGGTCAATAATGTTCCTCGTTTTATTCAATTAATATTACCTTGAATAAAGAAATGTGTTATCGGAGTAGACCACTATAGTTCTCATAATTATTAATAATTTATGTACTATAATACGTAAGGAGATAATAGTGTTATATTTATAACGTATAATATATAGACTCGTACACCGACATATCCTCAGAGTATTTCGCGAAAATTGTAGATTGTGAATATTTTATGCAACTCCCATAAGGTACGTAGTCTTAAAGATATTTCTAATCCTAATCTTATTGGTTTCATCAATTGGGATCAATAAAAACCATTATCTTCTTGACGAGTACTTGCTTTTGTCGTTTTTCTTAATTAATTAGATTTAACTTTAAAAATGGTTTATCTGTCTGATTGGCTAGTTTCAGTACCACCTGCACGCATTAAGAAAATCCAAACCTAACTATGTTTTTAATCTTTTCTTGATAAATTATAATTAGGGTTTTGGAGGCTAACATGTTCAGCACCAGGCTCCGAATAACATCAGATCTTTTGTTCCTTGGAGTGGAATTCAAGACGCTGACACATTTTAATCATTGTTTAATTTCGAGTTCAAAAAACGTTGGTTGAAAGCTTTAAACAAAAATAAAATATTGAGCTAAGGGCACCACAAGGGAAGTTCGAAGAATGTGGGGCGTGGCAACCTTCCAGGCAAAAGCCCTGCTTATAAGATGTCCCTTCTTCTCCCACTATATTTACGAGAATGGCATTTGACCGTTCTGTCCCGAGAGTCCCTGCCCCGAAAGTCTCCAAATCATACCATGCAACTTCCAAGTGGACGGGAATCGACTGAAGCCACCCATGGTTTTTGTCTCACTTAACTCTCATCGATGAGTAGCCTTTGCTTCTTTAATTGCATAAGATTCTACAAAATATCAAATCAATATATTCTATTCGCATACGGTAATTTTTATAAAGATTTTACGTTGTATAAAAGTTAGTCATGTATGTTATTATCAGTATTCAGAAAATGAATATACTTGTTGCTCAATTTGTATTTTGATTTTCGCGGTAACGGTTAATTAGTCTATTTTTACTAAGTGTACATGTTAAAAGTTAATTTATTTTACAACAATACATGTTATTTCAATTAAGCTTGTATAGCTTGCTGCACAAACCTCTTACACACATAAACAAAATAACAAATATTTGGACTCAAATAACCTAATACATTTTACTCCTTTGGATAATATATATGGTAAAGCCCACTTGTCTCAATTAATAAGAGAGTTGTTTATCTATTTCATCTGAAAAATTGTCTCCAACTGGATTGTTTCTTAATCATCATAAACATATTGTGGAGCCAAAAATATTCACTAGGCGACACGTGGACTTTTGGACAAAAGAGGACAAAAATACCTTGAGGCATACCGAGGTTCCTATGCGCAAGCAGCCGAAAATTATCTTTCAACCAAGTCAGAAATGCCCAAAATAGGTAACAATTCAAAACCTATTTCATTCCATATATTTTTTACCTCACTTTCCCTCTTTTAGCCGAACAATTAGCTAATCATTCTATAACCTACCAAATCTTCCGCATAAATTAAGTTAATTGACAAATTAATGGGATTATTACCTAATAAACTCATTAATTTTCAATTAAGTTATCATTTAAGCCTAAAAATCACCCTAAAGGCCGGTTATCTCTCTCCAAAATGGGGGTTGGCCATTTCCTTTGTTTTCCCACCATAATTTGCCTTTTTTTACATTGATTAGCTAATCTTGTCAACCAATATTTTATTGATTAGCTGATTATACCATTAAAAACATTCATTTTATGTTTAATTAGCCAAATAAATTGGCTAATTAAACCTAAATTAAACCTAAAAACCCTAGCTAGGCCGGCCACCTCCTATCCCTATATATAGGCTCCCATTTCCACCAAAAAGCAAGGCGAATACTCTTGCAAAAATCCCAAAATTCTCTAAACACTATTTCTCTCTAAATTCTAACTTTGGCATCAGAGGTTCTTCGGCCAAAACCCCCCTATTCATCGTGGGCGTGTGAGACTTGTGGTCATAACCAAATGTGTTATTTATTTTGTAGGTGGAATTTTATCCAAGATCAAGGAGGAAGAAATTTGCATCCACACATATATAGAACAAAAGAGCCGAGTAGTGACCTATGTATAAACAATAGAGGATAATATTTGTTCTTTTATTTGGTTAAATTTTTTAAAGAATTAACGGTTCAAAACTCTTATGCATACCATGCTCCAGTGCATGGTAGAAAAATTCAAAGTTTTATCTCTCGTCTTCTTCCAACTTTCATGACGGATTAAACCCTTGTTAATTATTTATCTTTTTTTGTATTAAATATGTACATTGATATTGCTGACATATATTAGAGCAGCCAAGTTTGAGTCTTTGAGATGTTTTCCAATCGTGGATAGTTAACCCATAATTAACAAGACCAAACGAAGAAGACCCAAGTATACGATCATTTCTTTTAGCTCATTTTAAGACGATTAAACCGCACGTTGGATCAATGATTTAAGTTTATCAAATGAAGACTTAATAAGGTGAAATTAGAGTAATCATAGTTCATGATACGTGTATATATATGTGTGTGTATTATATAGGTCCTAAATCCTGTCTTAAATACGCTTTGACTGTAAGTAAAAGTCTACGAAGTACGGTAGTCCATTCGCCGTTTCTTTCTTAGTTTTCTACTCCACTTGCCTGCACACGGTCATCCTAACTCATGACCACACGTCGCGACGACGTTGTTCATGAGAAGAAGGTTAATATCGTCATTTCGTACCACAGCTCAAAGCATGTACACGGTGGTCCAAAAATTCTACTTAAAGGGGTGATCTTGTAATTAACTCTAAACGCAGTGGCCTTTGTTTCTCAGGCACAACTATAAAAAATCTACAAGGTCGCAGCACATAGTTCTAGGACAGGACAGAAGGATTCCTCTTTGCCTGCCGCCTGAACAAGAGGAATCTGAAAGCCTTTCGTTAAGGTTTTGCCGACCCACCAATCCCGGCTGACCTGAGCTGACTAATCCAGCTGAGACTTGTCTTCTTTGTGATTAAGGTAAGCTTTCATTAATTTCGACAAATTTCTTGTTTATGAATCATGGGTTCGGATTAAGAACGTTTGTTATGACTTGGGTGTTTGTTCTTCTGAGGATTTAAAGGTCAAGATTTAAACTTTTTGGATTAATTCATGAGAGCATGAGTTTCTGTTGGATTTTTTTTGAGGTGGACTTGTTTTACCGATTGAATTCTAATTTGGCGTCTGCAAATGGGAATTAAAAAAATTTACCATGTTTTTTGTCGCTATTATCTGCCCGGATTGTTTTATGTTCAATAATTTGTGAAATTATTTTATTTGAGTGCCATTTTTGTTGTTCCGAGATCAATTCATTTGAAGAAATCAAACGATTGGGGAATTTAGTAACTTTTTTGCTGTTAAAGTACCTTTCTTTTTGGTAGTAATTAATTAGTTACTTTTTCTTCAAATTATAAGATAATATGGAAAAGTTGAATTAATTAATTGCAAAAGTGAATTTTAACTAAATTCAAAAACGCGTTCGACATCCGTGTGCTCAGAAATTACACGTTTTACTGTTTGTTGGTCTGGGGATGTTGGAGGAGAAATTAGTAGTTAATTAGAGTAGTGGGGCTGTGCTGGTTAGGTTTCACCTGCTGAGTGCTTTTTGTTCTTCGGGTAGAGAAAAGATGTAGAATCCTGATTTATCTATGGCGGAGTTACGTGTTTGGTAGGTGAGTTTTCAGGTTCCGACCTTCCGAGTTTCTAAATAGAAGGGCGAGTTTTGTTGTTGTAGTGGTTTTAAGGATCATATTTTGCTTGTAAGGTATTCAATTTTGTTGTTGTGAGGTGCTGATTGGTGATCAATCTCGCATCTCGTGCCCATAATCTTTCGTTTAAGAACATATTTTGGTTGTGATCAAGCTTCTGGTTTTCTTGGTGTTTGGTTAACATAAACTTATTTCCTATGTGCAGACTTGGTGGTTCTGGTGATTTTTCTTCCAAAGATCTAACAGAGGGGCGATCAAGTCAAGTTTTAGGAACATAAGGTGAGAATTATTCTCTGGGTTGGGTCAATCATTTCATTTCCTTAGATGAAAACATCTCAGCAACACCGAGGTGTGGCTAGTATCCATCACAAGCTGTACCACCCGCCTGTGCAGCAGATAGATGCCTACGGGTACCAGATTTTGGAAAACAGTGTGTTTCCGGATACTGGTAGCCAAGGAAACAATGTTTCCTTTCAAACGGGCAAGGATGACGAAGAGCAGTTCTTTACCCTGGAATCATCTCCAGCCACTGCCTTTGTAGCCTGTGATTCCCCTTCTGCTGTTAGTGGCTTGTCTAACAAGAGTCCATTTTCACCGCAAGGTTCTCACTCGTGCTTGTCTGATCAACACCATTCGTCTGGCAACAATTATGGATCACCAACAAGTGGGTGCTCCGTAGTTGAGGATGACAACGAGTTCAAGTACAGGCTCAGGGAAGTGGAAGTTTCATTGCTAGGGCCCGACTCGGATATTGTTGACAGCCACTTTTGTTGTCACAAGAGTGGTATGGCAAGGTGGAGCCAGAGTCAAATAGCCACAATGATACCTAAGTTAAACCTAAAAGATGTTCTCTTGTTCTGTGCACACGCAATATCTGAAGACGATTTATACACTGCAACAAGCTGGATGGAAGTTTTGGGGCACATGGTGTCTGTCTCTGGGGAGCCAATGCAAAGACTCGGGGCTTACATGTTGGAAGGTCTTAGAGCAAAGTTGGAAAGATCAGGGAGTTTAATCTACAAAGCCCTAAAATGTGAAGTTCCTACAAGCTCGCAACTTATGTCATACATGTCTGTCCTCTATCATATCTGCCCATATTGGAAGTTTGCTTACACGTCTGCAAATGTAGTCATTCGGGAAGCGTTGGAGAATGAGCCAAGAATCCACATAATTGATTTTCAGATTGCACAGGGCAGTCAGTGGGTTCCCCTCATCCAAGATCTAGCTCGCCGGCCCGGTGGCCCCCCATGTATCCGGATCACAGGTGTTGATGATACTCAATCAGCCCATGCTCGTGGCGGGGGACTTCATATCGTGGGGGAGAGGCTTTCAAAGCTTGCGGCGTCATGCTATGTGCCATTTGAGTTTAATGCTGCTGCCAGATGTGGTTCTCAGGTTGAACTCCATAATCTCAGGATTCAACCTGGGGAAGCCATAGCGGTTAATCTTCCATACGTGTTGCACCACATGCCCGATGAGAGTGTGAGCACGGAGAATCACAGAGATCGTTTGTTAAGGCTGGTTAAGAGTTTATCGCCCAAAGTCATGACACTTGTGGAACAAGAATCCAACACCAACACTTCCCCATTCTTCTCAAGGTTTCGTGAAATGGTAGATTATTATACAGCAATGTTTGAATCAATTGATGTGGCTCGGCCAAGAGACGACAAACAGAGGATCAACGCAGAGGCGCACTGTGTGGCTAGAGACATCGTGAACATGATTGCTTGTGAAGGGGCCGAGAGGGTGGAACGCCATGAACCTTTCGGGAAGTGGAGGTCAAGGCTAATGATGGATGGATTTACTCCATACCCGCTGAGTCCTAAAGTGACGGACGCTATCAGGATTCTGTTGAAGGAATTTAACGAGAACTTCAGAATTCAAGAAGCAGACGGGGCTCTCTACCTCGGTTGGAAGCAAAGAGCCATGGTAACGTCTTCCGCATGGAGGTGAACCGGAAGGTGACCGCAAAACACTGTAAAACTTCTGTACTCGTTGTTTTATGACGCTTAGAGCATGAAGGACTGATTGTGTAAGTTTTTGTAGGATCTAGATTTTTGAGCTTCCTTGCAAGAGTTCCTAGTTTTAGGCACAAACGTGAATCTCGAACTTTGGTGATGTAAAAATGTTGGCCTTGCAAAGAAAGCGAATAGCTCTCACTTTTACTGTAATTTTACCTTTCTTATGCTTTGTTGCATTGCGTTACCTTTTTTGGCTTTTCACCAAACAAAAACTGCCTTAATTTGTATAAACTATTTGAAGATTGCCTTTTTATCCAGTAGGCTTCTAGTTAAACATCGGTATGCAAACTCGGGAGCAGTGCGAGCTCAAGTGAGATGGTAGGCGATTCCCAGCAAAGCTTTTAATCTTCAAAGGGATGAGGCTGCTTGTGTGTATTACGAGTTATATGCTCCGCGCTACGAGAAATGTATTAGGGTCACCATGCGTGAGATTGTATTAGGCTTAAGGGATTTCAAGCACTGAATTTTTGAAAATGAGTAACAACGTAAGTTATATGCTCCGTGCTACGAAAAATGTGATTCAAATTTGAGTATTGAGATGAAACAGCTTTAATTAATTTGATTAAAACCACATTTGCCGATAAATCTATTTTACTTTTAAGAGACGAAATTAAATTAAACAAAACATGAATTAATCATACCGATTACACGGTAAAAGCGACCACTTACTTGGTAACTCCCCGGAAAATACGGTTATTAACCCCGCGAAAACCAAAAACATTTTGTAAAAAAATAAAAAGAAAAGAAAAACACCCGCACCGCGATTCGATTCCATGATATAATCAAATGCAGAGGTTGCTGCTTTCTGAATTGTGATCACGGTGAAGGTCCTGGTGATCAATCCCAATGCTTTCGTCGCACACTTATCAATTTCACTGAAGGTAAATTTTAATTTGTTTAATAGCATGTTAATTTTAGGTTTATAATTTAATTTTCATTCATATATTATATAATATTATTCGTTTTTCTGTATTGATCCAAGAAAAATTATGGAAATAAAATTGAGGGGTAAAAAATTAATCTGAAAATTTTGTTGTTGCATGGATTTCAGAAAAAGTAGCAAAATTTGCTTGAAGAATTGGGGAGTCCGTTGCCAACGGATTTTGAACAGCAATGGAGGAGTTGTCGTTGGATAGATCGGAGTTGCGCAGAATGCAGAGAGAGCAAGAGCGGGAACGACGGCGCGTAAGGGACAGGGAGAGGAGGCAGTCTATGACCATTGAACAGAGAGAACGACATCTGGCTCGGCGTCGCAGGAACTATCAACTTAGACGACTGAGAGCTGAAAATGCTAAAGCAGGGGATTTCCCGTCACAGCAAATAAGCAACGAACAGGATGCAGCAGGGTCAGAAGGGAACAATGACGTCCGGGAAGTTACCCAGCTCGAAAACCCGACCACGGAACGTCTGCAGTACTCCCAATGTAAGTGTGTTTTTGTAACTGCGTTGCCATTTCGCATATTCAAAGTTACTGGCGGTGCGACAGTCATACTAAAAATTTGTCGCATTTAAAATGCGTTACAGGTTTGGAGGCTGCAGCTTCTAGATCGTCTAATTTATCAAAACGGTTGCGTTTGAGTCATATAAGGCGGCTTGCGCGGTCGTTGAATCATTTAGGCGGCGAGGTTATTGGTAATCACCAAATTGTAGCGGACGTGATTTCGAAGGGTGATACTAATGCTTCTTGTAAGTTTGATAGTGTTATGTTAACTGCAATGTAGAATTTTAGTTAAGCAGTAACTTAATTGTTAATGATCTTTAATTTTTAATATCAAATAGGTTTCCGAATTGGCGATTTTGATTCCGGGAGGCTTCCAAATGGACTGCGTTTCAATCGTGTTAAACGTCTTGCACGATCAATAAATTCTTCTACGAATGAGGCTTCTGTTAACGGCCCAAAAGGTACTAAACAAAAAGTAGGTGAAAGTCTGTTAGTCATTCATTTTTCAGTAGCCTGATGCATGTTAGGAACACACTAAATGTTTACTTAGTCCATGTAATTGTTACTGAGTCTTGCACCTCTGGTCCAGTTGAACAGATTCCGTCTGCAGAAGAGATTCGAGCGATTGGTGATGATAAGCCTAAATTTGGACAAAGTATTGATGTTAGAGGAGAAGTGGAAGGACCTAACATGGATGGTAATTCTCAGCTGCATTTTCAATGTGCGTAAATGAAGCAATGGTTGGTATTTTCGTACGCTTTTTTTGTTGTTGTTGTTGTTGATTTTGTACCAGAGAATTCCTCATTGGTGCGGTCAACGAGATTTTGTTGCCCCATTTCAGGATAAACACCCCCTCGTGTACCAACGTCAGGACGTGAACTTTAATCACACACAATAAATGGACTTTACGCAGCTCTTCTCTACAGATTTTTTAGTGAAGACTAGTAAGTTGGAAACTATTCATCTGTTTTTTCTTGCATTCATGTCTATTGATCCTCCATAAAAGATTAACTTTTTAACATTAGAAGATAAAATGAACTTTAATTCTCCACAACAAGAGCACGGGAGTGTGTATTCTGTGTCTGTTATCATTGTTCCACATATACAGGATATGTTACTTCATCGTCAAGTTGTTATTATCTCCTCTCATTACTTAAAATGACAGGGTCAGTTAAGTGTGACATTAAGATTGATTACCCCTTCTTTAGTCGAATATACACATTTGTCTCAGTCAGCATGAGATAACCAGGCAGTGGACTTGAAGATGCCCGGAGCCATTGATGATCAGCACACAGTAAATAGTGGAGTCGATAGAAATTGAGCCTTGATTTTAGTTGATTGATGGCTTATAGTAATGGTTGATTGTCGTTTGCCATGCAACTCGATTCAAGTTTTCACCCTTATCAACCCATTCTAAAGCCTTTGCCACCCACAGTATGGTATAACTATTTAGAGTTGTCAACGAACTTCAGAGAGTTTCGAAGCTACATTATTTTTCAGGCTTCCCAGCTTATAGTTTTATGTCTTTTGTTTCATCTAACATGCTATTAAGGAAAACAAGAAAAAGTAGTGTTAGGAAAAATATGCAGGACTGATTGTTTGTTTTAACTTTTCGTTTATATTTCAAGATTGCATGACAGAGAAAGCTAACAGGATGAGGAAAGCGTGTTGGATTCAGAAAACTTGCTGGCAAGGCTCGCCGATCTCTTCAAACAATTACTTGTAGTCGGAAAATCCATGAGCTAGAGTTACGTTTTGCTGCGCTGCTGCTGGCAGATTTTGATCAGAGGAGGAAGAGAACATATTTCATGAGGGTCTTGAAATAGGACGATACTTGTAGACCGCATTGTCAATGAATTAATTTATACAGATTTACTCATAAGTTCTTTTGGGGGTTTTTATTCTGGTTTTTTTGTTGATATTTTGATCAAGTTTTACTGTTCTGTATGTGTTTTTTTTTCAGGCTACAGTTACACACCCTATTTGTTTTCTCTGCCCTACTTTTTAAGGTTACACACCACCATTTGTTCTCTGCCTTCATATATATTGCCACCTTGTCACGTTTTCACGTTGGGTCAGAGTATGAACAAGGATTTCTCATCTTGCACTGCATGTTTCGGTATTTGAAGTCGATCACATACTACAATCGGTTTAATTTTCTCATATTACACACTACATGATTGGCTTCAGATAATGCATAATATCATTCCATGTGCGAGAAAGTTTTTCTTTAAACACGGAGCTCAATTTGACCCAAACAGCGTTGAAGGCCAAAGGGATCCCCATAGACTACTTACTGTGCATGGTTGATCTAATAGCCGGTTGACGATGCTATTGTTGAAAAATTTGCGTACATTTTGTTTGTTATTCTGTTGAAAAGTGTGTATTGGACGAAAAAGAAGTGCGAAAATCACGTCCCTTCGAATTTTGGTTGAGTTCGTTCCTCTTGGGCTTGATTAACATATGCAGTTATGCACTGGGCTTCGTATCGTTAGGGGCATGTCTCAAATATGTTCAATCTCCGGGCCTACATGCCTAAAACCTTCGGCCCAAACAAATGATAAAACCCTAATTTTGTTTGTCGGCGGCCGTATTAACTATCACTCGTTCCTAGCCACGCGATCACATCGGACGGTGGTGATGTAATGTGCTGACGCTATAAATACTCTCCCCCATGTAGAGAAATCATCAGTCTCTCTAATTTTCTGCTATTCTAGGGTTTAAGTCTTCGCCTCTCTTGCTTAGAGGTTCTAGGGTTTATCAGCAAAAGCTTGTTCGATTTCGTTCAATTTCTTTAGGTCTTTTCGATTTTCCGTTTTTTCTACAAAATTTGGATGCTTTTGTTGTGAATTTTGATGCGACGGGGGACATTGATCCGTCCCTAACTGAACGGAGCAGGCAGCCGATGATGCCTGTACATTCCAAAAGTTAACGTCGCATATCGATTGTTCGTCGACGTTGACGGTCCTCCCGGCTTCGGCTGGGAGCTCCTCCGTCGACGGTGGTGTCATATCCTATCGCCTTGTGGAGCGGTGTCACCGCCTTTACCATTTGGGACTGGCCATGAGACCTACATTTTTCTAATTTATATATGATTTTTATTTTGGTTTTGTTTTAAAGTAAAATTGCCGGTGATGAAATCAGTTATAAAACACACCATCTTTCGGGACTGAATGGCTTTTATGCCTTGCTGACTATCTGCAATTCTGAGGCAATTTTCTTCTTTCTCAAAGTTTCATATTTTCTACATTTTTCGATCATCAATTTTTTTTTTCATTTTTGCCTGCCTGCAAACTTCCTAAGTTCATTGGAGTGATTTGAAATTGGAGTGATCTGAACAAGTGACTTCCTAAGTTGAGTTGATTGGAGTGACTTTTCATTGAGTGATTGGAATGATTTGAACAAGTGACTTGCTAAGTTCATTGAGGTCGAAAGGCTCTTCTCCCACTCATTCTCTGGCTCTGACTCTTCATCATTCAACACTATCACCAACATCGTTAACATACCCAGCTCCCAAAATTGCAAAGTAGTTGGGTTTTAACAAAGATTGCAACTTTATTGTTGATTGTCGAAATATTTGGCGTTTAATACATTACTCTAAAAGGGTACCTTAGGTTTTTAACAAAAACACCAGAGAACAGAGATTCGATAAACCTGAGAAGCAAAGTGGCCATGGACATTTTCCAGAGATTCGCTTAAATTTCCTCAAGCTTGAAGGATCAAACAAAAAATGGGAAGCCCATAAAAATGTGAAAAGAAAGAATCAAATTGTCTGAGCTTAAATTTCATCAGCGGCTTCATCTGCAGGAGATGAAGTTAGCAGCCGCAGAAGGAATATATACATTCTTAAGAGTGTAAACTTTCCAATAAAATGTCCTAAAACACATCATCTACTTCCTGCTGACTGGAAAAGGTTACTATGCATATGACCCGCACTGAACTTGAGACTCCAGCACAACTCTCGCGGCTTCTATGGCTACCTGTCCAGCAACGTAGTGTTGCCGGCAGACAGGCATGTAAACGTCAGCCCCGCCAATCAGTTCAGTTTGCATCTCCTCCGTCTTTCTTAGCGTAAAGAAAGCACGTTTCCCACAAAGTTCGCATCGAGCAGTTAACTTGGTTACAGAATCAGCGAGGGGAACTATATCTAACACAGAACCAAATTTCCTCCTGCCATCAAATTTGGAGTTAGAAGGGAACAACAATATCCGATTGACAAACAAAAACTGGTCATTGCAAAGCCGCAACCGAACCTCAATTGGTGGACAATCGAATTATTACCTTAAATAGTCACCATCTAGTCCGGCGACTATTACTTTTTTACCATCACGATCAGCAGCTTCAGAGCAGAAATCATAGAGGTCTTCAAAGAACTGAGCTTCATCGATACCAATCACGTCTAGCTGTCACCGCGTATTCTTTATGAGTAGATAACATGAATGATACATGGCAAAAAGATGTTACCTAGATGACATGAATTGCTTATCAATCAAATGCCGGCGCTAAGATACCTGATCGTATGCCTCAGGGCTAAACTTTTGTTTGAACGAGGATAGATCTTTTAAAGGCCAGCATGGGAACTTGACCCCGTCATGCGTCACAATTGAATCCAATCCATATCTTGTATCCTTGATTGATTTGATTATAGCAACATTTCTGGCAAAAGGTTAAACAAAGGAATTAATGACTGATACGCAGAAACTAATTAACGATATGTAATATTTTTCAAGCAAAGGTTTGGAATGATCAGCCCTCTGATTACAAAGAAATCAGAAACCATTACATCGCAAGAAAATCCGAGCAGACACTTGGAACTTGCAAGTAGATAGATAATGTACAATATCATTCAGTCCAGCACTGCAGAACATCAATAGGGTGAATATCTCTACCTCTTTTGCTTACATCTTGTGATTAAAGACTTATTGGGAAGTTGACCGTGATAATACTTGGCCCATAGATTCTCCCCTTGGATGTGCTGTGCATACCAACAATCATGAAATTCCACCAAAATTTCGCAGAGCTCCAAGATTGCAGAGATCAACTTATCACCACCGTATATAACATCAACTCTCAGCTTCTAGTCATTAAGCTGAAGATTTATGAAACTATTTACTACAAACTTGGCAGATACATTATGTGTCATACCATCTACGTCTGTGCAGTTTCCTTCTTCTCACTGAGAACCTAAAGGACAAGAGCCAGAAGACACTCGCAAGTTTCATGTATCAGTGTCATGCATGGGGTTCATGTACTGAAATCTGAATATAAACAATGTTCTCTCTCTTACATGCTTTTCAACTTCCTAAAAAGTGCAATTTCTATCACTTTTGACACTGTTCTAATAACTTTGTGCAAGTACATCACTCCATATTCAATTGATCTTTCAGACAAGACCGAGAATACATCTCAATCATTGATTCATGAAGCTCTTATATATCAAGTTCTTCATACGACAAGAAAACGAGAGATTCCTAGGAAATGAGCTCTTTTCCTTAACATGAATTAGCTTCCCCTTACTGAAAAGCATAGGCTGAATCGTTTAGAGAAAAATCAACCAATTTAACCATTTCATAAATCTGTTTGGATTGTTTGTGATATGTATCACCCTTAAGAAAGAAATGGACCTCCTTTTGAACCTCTATTTTGCTATAAGCGGGCTCCTTTACTATCCCTGATTCCTTCATCATATCCCTAACCTTAGCAACATTATCCCACAACCCAAAAGTGGCATAAGCATTTGACAAGACCACATACTTCCCAGCATTCTCTGGTTCCAATGTGAAGTACTTCTTTGCTGCAAGCTTTAACAAGTCCCTATCTCCATGAATTCTACAAGCCCAAAGAAAAGCACCCCATATCACTGAGTGCTCCTTATAAGGTGAGTTTGAAACAAACTCATAGGCTTCTTCTAACCGCCCAACACGTCCTAAAATGTCTACCAAGGCTGCATAATGTTGTGCTCTTGGCCGAATTCCATAATCTCTTGTCATGGAAGAAAAATATTCCCAAGCCTCGTCAACTAAAGCTCCATGACCGCAAGCAGAAAGAACTGAGATAAAAGTAACATAGTTTGGCCTGAAACCTTCACTCTTCATCCTATGAAAAAGATTTAAGACCTCTACAACTCTTCCATGCTGACCATACCCAGATATTAAAGCAGTCCAGGTAATGGCATTCCTGTTTTGAGATGTATCAAATACCCTATGCCCGTCAGATATATCACTACATTTAAAGTACATATCCATGAGAGCACTACTGACTACAACATTTTGTCCAATTTGGCACTTTATCATGACACCATGAGCTTGCTTCCCATGCTCCAGTGTTGCTAAAGATGCACACGCTCTGAAGACCGATGCAAAGGTATACTGGTCTGGGATCAAACCCCTCTGTCTCATCTTGTTATAAAGACTCAACCCCGCATCTTCAAGCCCCTTTTGCACATACCCTGCAATTATTGCGTTCCATGAAACCAAGCTTTTCTCAAGCAACATATCAAGCAGAATGTGGGCAGTCCTTAAATCCCCTGATTTTGCATACAAAATCAACAACTTGGTCTTCAAATATTCATTGAGAACAAATCCCACAACAATCATATGTGCATGGATTCTTTTCCCCTTCTTATACTCTTTCCTAAATATGCATTCTTGCAATAGAAGAGCATAGGTGGCGGGGTTGAACTCTAACCCTGTGCGGCACAATAGCGCAACAGCTTCTACCAATCTTCCTGAATAGCAGAGTCCCTTGAGTGTTTTATCCAGTTGGCTGTGCTTTGGTGGCTTGACCTGAAAGCTGGAATATCTTACTGGTGATATATGTACTCCAATGAATAGACCCGAGACAACAGTACAAGACACAGAAACTGAATGTTCACCCCCGTTACATGACCACCCGAACATTCAAAATCTTAATACCCACTCAAATACTCTCTTCAGCAGCACAAACGAAATTTCATGTCTTCATTTATATTAAACATAAATTTTCAAACTTCAAAACTAAAAGATGCAACAGAATAAGTGGGGGAGTCACACCTGCCATCGCCTCTCTCGGACTGAACTTCACGAAGAAGCGTGGTGGTCTTTCCGGCGAACATGGGGCCGACGATGACGTGAGTCTCACCGGAGCGTTGGTGAGATTCTGCCTCCATTTGCACACATCTGATGTTCTGAGCTGAATAAATGGTACTTTTGGGGAGAAAAATATTGGGTTTTGGGAGGAGAATATTGGGGTTCTGGGAAAGAGTAGGAGGGCTGAAGGAGAAGGACTTGGAGGAGGAGGAGGAGGAGGCTAAAGATAAAGGTGTGATCTTTGAGATGTGAGGGACGGAGGAGATGAGGAGGGCCTTCATTCTTGATCTTGAAATACCTAACATCTCCTTTGCTCTTTGACCTCTGTCTTTGGGGGAGAGAGCAAGAGGGTTTAAGGGTTTTGCTTATTTCAATTTTATTCGAGAAAAAAAGAAACTGCCGCACTGCGACTGCCGGAAGACATTATTTGGAGAGCAGGGAACCTATAAAGTGCGTGGATCCATGGCAAATTTGTCATATTATCGTTTTGACCCTCCGGTTGAAGATGATTTTTTATCAAAAGACTATGTTTTGCCTATGACTATTTAACCTTCATGGTATAAAATATGTCTGGTAATGTTCATTAAAATATAATTTATTGCAGAATTATAGGACTAAAAGGAGTCATTTGGCCCTCATTCGGTTGTAGATGGTCTTACCTTTCTTGGGGGACAAACTTAGGCTGATTCTCTTTTACCTCTATGGTTGATGACTAATTTTGTCAATTGCAGAGCTAAATGTGCACTCAAAGCTTTTCCCATTCAAACACAAACTCTAGATACCCAAACCAAATTTTGGATTAGAGATTTAGGTTGATTGGGTTCATTAGAAGTCATCTCCTTCCTAGAAACATTTGGATTAGATATTCAGGGATGAGTTTTGACTCGGTTTAACAGAAACATAGAATGAAAATAAAAGATTAGTAAATCCAATAGCTGAAGGCACATTTTCTTTTAGGTGATGCATAGCATGAGCTCTTCCTTGTACTTCCTCTTTGACCTCTTTTTAACTCCCCTATCCCTTTCGTTAGGATAGGGGAGTTCTAAGGAACTTCAATCATTTTGGAGATCTAATAGTTGGTCGGGAAAAAGATAGTTGTAGAAGACCTGGACTGCACTGAAAACACCTTGAAGAGCATAATTCATGGACTTGATAAGGTAAGTACATCATGCCTTCACATAAGAAACTAATATGAAATCCTTGAATATCATTAGCATATGAAACCCGCAGTATGTGCCAATCCATGACATAATTCCAAGAGATCATTGGAATAAGGCACCAATAGAACACTATAATTGTTGTTCCGTGCTCCGAATCAAAAAGGTGTAATCCTAAATTTGCACCAGAGGCAGTCTGCATCACCAATCTCTACTTACAAAATCTACTTCAAAGTGTCTAGTATTGCAAAGAGATGTATTTTTTTTCGCAAACGTTCCCTGCTCAAGCATCACCAGCCCTCCTTCAACATTCGTTCCTTCTCTAGGATGAACATTCCTTCTTTATACTTTTCACTAGGTTCATAAGCCTTCTCCTGCAAGTATGATCATCAATGCATGGAGGTGGACAATGAAAAGCAGTTAGTTTAAACCAGAGCATTAACTTCATAAGAGACTGCTAAACATAAAGATTGGGCCACATGATCAGAAAGTACAACTTGATTATTTAGACAATACTTAAAAGCCCTGACCACCCCCACGGTGAGGGCCTCACCAGGAACTAAACTGAAATCTAAAGTTTTGAATAAATGGGGGCAGTTTCATTAAGTAAATCACGGATCCTACTAATTTAACAGCAACTGATCAGTTTAAAATTCATGCTTAGAGCATGGAGAGGGAGGGCGCATGAATAAGGCCCAACTGCAGCATCACTAAGCCAAAGATGCTAATTTAGTAGGAGTATATCAACCCCCAGTATATTTTCCAACTCTCAGACATCAGCCATACTCACTTGACTTGTGAGAGTGTTGAAAAGCATAGCATTTCTCAAATGGGTGGTGCTATCCACACACCTATTTTTACCTCTCACACACCCCTCTCAATTTTCGGCTGATGGATCGAATGAATTGAAAAAGATCAACAACAACAACAACAACAACAACAACAACAACAAAGCCTTTTCCCACTAAGTGGGGTCGGCTATATGAATCCTAGAACGCCATTGCGCTCGGTTTTGTGTCATGTCCTCCGTTAGATCCAAGTACTCTAAGTCTTTTCTTAGAGTCTCTTCCAAAGTTTTCCTAGGTCTTCCTCTACCCCTTTGGCCCTGAACCTCTGTCCCGTAGTCACGAATTGAAAAAGATCAATGGCCAAAAAAGGCAAAAAGGGGTGCGTGAATAGTACTACCGTTTTCAATTACATTGAATATAAGTAGACATGGGTATATATCATGCTTGTGATTCTATCCTTCCATTAAGTTCTACTATTCATGCATTATCATGTAACGAAACTTAAAAAGCGCGAGAAGTTTAGAACTTACATATTTCCAACCCAGAATTTGTAGGCAAGAGCTACAATGTATGTCATTCACCGTATGCAATCCGCTCGTGAGTTGCCGCTCTTCAATAGGCCCAAGAGATATATTTACCCTGAAAAAACAAATGATCAACGACCACAAGAAAACTAAGAAAATTTCCTTTGTTCGTATCAAAAGCATTAAGCCCAAATCATATCATACCACAAACTTAACCACTTTGGTAAGAAAGAGCACATCAATTCGACATTTTCACGCACACGATTTTAACCACCAAATTACTCAAATTATGAAATAACATTTATGCAATTGGTTCCACAAAAATTGATACTTTGATAATCGTCAATTGTGGATGCTTTAATTCAAGAAACAAGAATTTGAAGCGAAATAAAAAACCCTAGAGTGGTATTACAGGAAATGAGGGTTTGAATTTGGGGGCTTACACATTTCTGAAGAGATAGGCTCTGCCATGGCGGCCCTGAAAATCCTTGGAAACGATGTCGTCATGGGACGCGAAGTCCACCTTGCAACACCTGCACTTGAAGATCCTGGGCCCACTCAGCGTCTCTATGAACAGCCGCCCCATGCTTATTTGAATGAATTTTTCTATTCTGAGATTACGGAGTGAACCCTAATTTCCAAATTGATTGCACAATCAAACACACAAACAGAATATATTTGATCCGTTTACGTCGGCGAAAATGAGTAAATTGGTGTTTGTCGGGTTCGGAAGTGAAAAGATGGACCGGGTACGCCGTAATACGGGGGTATTTATGTCATCGAACGTTTTTCATGAGGGGCTGTGGGGCCTGGGATCATGGGATGGGATGGTTTCCTTCAATCCGATTTTTTTTGAGTCCACCCAAAACCATCATGTCAACGGATATCATCGACTGGTTGTTAGGAGGACAATACGATTTTTGCCTCCAATTTGGACGGACCATGGCGGTAGCATTCCTAATCAATTACGAAATAGACTTGACATATCACCACCAAATTTGCTAGTATGCGGATTTCGACCGTTAGATCGTTTGTTGCGAATTTAATGACCATTATATAACGGTCAAAATTTTCATGTGTAAAATACGTCCAAGCATATTATGCCAACGGCCTTATTTGACTGCAATATTTCCAAAAGATGAAAAAAAGTATATCAATGGTTACTCCTATTATAATATTGAGTCACAAGAAAAAACAGACATTAAAATTTAGGGGTGAAAAGGTGTATAGGATCGGATTGAATAACTCATAACAAGTGAATGATTTTTCCCTTTGAAGGGAACTCCATACCTTGCGGGTGGTGAATTATCCAACCCAATTCAATTCTAGGCACCAAACGAGCTTTTAAGGTCAAGAAAACAAACCAAGGCAAGCCAAATGGAGAGAAACAACATCTTATCTTGAAAATAAAGAACCAATAAATGAAAAAAACAAAGAAACTGGCCAAGTACAGTGCATCGAATACTGAATTTTGAACAATGTATAAGCTTTTCTAATCCACCTTCAGGTCATTTACATCTTCTACCTCAATTTCTTATCTTCAACTGATTGAGTGAAAACATGTTTCTTGAATGAACATTTAAACAAATTCAAGAAATTAGATCACAGGAGAAGGAACACAAGGAACATTAGTGGGAACCAAAAAAAAAAAAAGAGAGAGAGAAGAGGCTTGTCGGGACCTGCCAAAAAGATCCATCCACACCTCATGTGTTGTGTATCCCTAAGATGAACAGCACCCACCTTTTTTAGGCTCTGCTGCAGCTGCTTCTTGGCTCCCGTCTTGTAAAACCACCGTCTTCCCATTCCCTACCCAACTGGGGTCCTGTTTCTTGAGCTCCTGAGATATCATAACTTTGCGGCTTAGTATGTTATAGATCTCTTTCACAACCATCTGAAAAGCGGCAGAGACATTGGACGAATCTAGAGCAGATGTTTCCATGAAAAACAAACCCTGTGCTTCTGCCAAGGCTTTGCCCTCAGAAGTGGGTACCTCCCTGGCATCCTTGAGATCGGACTTGTTGCCAACAAGTATCGTAACTACGTTCATGTCAGAGTGAGCTGTTCAACAGTATATCCACCTGATCAATCCTCGGTTCATCACATTAATTAAATACAAATGCAAGAAATCTTTTGAATCCACAGGGGTGCAGGAAGAACAGATTGACTATTGAATCAATATTAAAAGCCACTACATCATTTAAAATTGTCCACTAAAGAGCATTTGACAAAGAATGTAAAAGTGTAAAATATAGTTTGAACGCATAAAAAGGATATTGTCAGCAGATGCCCATAAACGGTGAGGATGAAACATTCATCATCTATTTTTGTAAAGAAAGTCATTACTTCTCTAACCAAATCCCTACAGCATAAAGTGTCTCCATCATTTCCTCTAAAAATTTAAACATTTTAAAGGCTAACAATTCATACATACCATTCATTAGCATGTGCGATTCTTAATTGAGATTATTTATAAGGCAAGCCAAATATTGCATGATGTTGACAAAAAGTCTCCACTTGTTCAAGAAAACAGTCCCAGAAGAAAAACATATTTGAAAAGAAAGATTATAAGTAAAAATTCTAGAGATACCGTCAAAGAACTTACTGTGGAGTTCGTTAAGCCATCTGCCAATACTATCAAATGTCTGGCGTCTACTGATATCATATACCAGAAGAGCACCAACAGCACCTCTGTAATATGCGGATGTGACAGCCCTGAACCGCTCTTGACCAGCTGTGTCCCATATCTGTGCTTTGACCTCTTTACCATTGATATCTATCTTTTGGGTTTGGAACTCTACTCCTATAGTTGACTTCGAATTAGGGTAGAACTCATCTCTAGCAAATCTTGCAAGCAAATTGGATTTTCCAACGGCTGAATCACCAATTAAAACAATCTTGAATAGATAATCCTCGGTCTTTTCCTCTTCCGAATGAAAAGCCATTGCCCAAACTCCACAGATTTGTTACACTAATGAACCATTTTAATAATGAGTAGCCAGGGTCGATCTTTAAGGGACTAATAACCTACAAAATATCTACTTTTCCCTGTTCAAATGATTCTCTGTACAAAAGGAAAAACAGTTGGCTGCTGAAATGTGTAAGGCAGGGAAGGTATATAATGGAAAAAGGCTTTTCAGCAATACAGAATCTGAGACTGCCTTACAAAGCTAAGGTAGGATTACAGATAGTGGCCTCTAAGCCTCCTCTTAGATGCTTTCTACATATGTAAATCTATCTGGAAAGCTTTCTCCTTTTCAAATTACAATCTAGCCTTACAAAAAAAAGTGCCAAATCCTGCAGCATCAAGAAAGCATCAGGAATTACAGACTTCTAACGATGAACTGGATTTGAAATGTTAGAGGCAAGTTATTCCACTGTAACGATTATTACAAATGTCTTTGAGACTGCAACCTACATATGTACGCATTCTCCAAAGAATTTTACCCTCACACAGCTAAAAGTAATACCTCAATGCCTTCTTTGATGTTAATTTTGGCCTCCTCCCACTCCAGCTTTCCCTCTGAAGCCTAGAAATCAATGTCAATGGTTTACCATATTCAGTTATTCTTATAAAAGAACGCACCATGAAGCAAGGCAATGATGATGAAACAACATGAAATTTGACATTTCAAGAAGCCCCCAATGCAAAACATTATCGTGTGATCAAACATAAAGGTCCACATAACTGCACTATTCAGAATATCAACTTTATAATTGCCATTAAACACTAAAAGACCCAACTCATGAAGTAAATTACTTAGTACCATTACGTTAATCTTCAAAGTCAATTATATAAACTGGGGACTCCAATTAAAACCACACTGATCAACTACTTTCTGAGCAAGCTAAACCGAATGATCTGATCCCTATTCGCTCGAAAAAAATCCTAAGTTCAGAGAGGCAATTTTACACTATTTTTTACTTTTGAAGTAAGAATAAAGATTCACAATTTAACAAACAGCATGATCACTGTACAACTGAGACCCAATATTCGAATACAGGTGAAAAGTCAAAGGAGGTAAAAAAAATCATAGCTTTGACTGATTGAATCTCTATTAAAAATTTACCCAATTGAATATCATACAGTGGCAGCCTAAAAAGCAGAAACCCAGTAACAATCACTTGTCATATACACCAAGCAGGTCCAAAATTCAATTGAAAAATAATAACTTGTACAGTACATTATTACATTTATTGGTAATAATATGCACGAAACAGAGAAAAATTGAATTTAAAATCCAGAAATTACCAGATTGCGGGGTCAGCAATGGATCAATAGCTTGGACGTATCCAGAACTGCAACAATCCATAAAAATACTTTTCATTATCAACCCGTTACGCAAAACAATCCAAATGATAAATCAATGAATCGAAAATTTCAAAAATGCACGAAATCGAAAGTTGGAGATCCAAACGAGCCGCAACGCGTAAGGAATACAAATCCAAAATGTACAAGGTTGAGAGAGCGAGAGAGAGGGGGAGTGACCGTGGATGGTGTGATGGAGGGCAATAAGCGGTGGATATCGGCGGTGAACGGCGGTGATAGGAGGGGGGACGCAAAGCGGAGAGAGGTGAGAGGACGAAAGGGCAGAGAGAGAGCGTCAGAAGCACATATCGGACAAATAAGAGGGGGAGGAGGACGATGAAATCTAAGGTAATTTCGCAATATGAATAAAAACATGAGGGCTTTTCGTCTAAGCGTTGGAGTTCAACGTGAAAAGTTGAAAACAGAAACGGTAAAACAGTTAAATAGTTCAATGCTGGGCCAAGATAAAAAAAAGGGTATGTCGGATGACGTTTAATTTGGATTGAGGCCCAATCTGCAGACTGAACTACAGAGCGCCTACAATGAGGGGGTGTTGAGTAAGAAGTTTCGTCACGATAATCTACTCTTCTAGGGTTCAGAAGATTTACAGAGACATTTGAATCTTTTTTTATCATCATCATGTAATTCACAAAGCACCAGGGATCGAATCTAAGACGTGTGTGAAATACGAGCATGTAATTCGTCTCAAACTATTGGACTAGCTCGTGATGATTTACGGACTCGTGTATCTGATAAATAGAAAAATATGTCCACCCCAAGCACATCAAAATTCGTTGGGGCTTGTCACTACATTAAAGATGCATATATTAAATTGATATAAAATTTGTGTTAACGTCGGGTCGAATTTAAACGGACTATGTGCTGAAGTTGGGCTAGCCTGACTCTCCACCTCTAGGAAAGAAAATTACTTTGGTCATATTTGCAGTTGTGAATCCAATGCTACATGGCACTCAATTTTACGAGTGTTGTGGTTGTAATTTATCGAAATGTAGAAGTGGTACAAACTATACCGCATCAAATGTTAGCAAACGTAGCTTCTTGTTAAAATGGATTTGCCATGTAAACTTGACAATTCTAAGGAATGTCAACCAAACCACACTATCGATTCGGTATGGTGGGTCTTGACTCTTGAGAGCTAGCTAGGTACTCCTGCCTTTTGTTTTTTTTTGGTTCTTGGCAACTTCTTTTTACAAATCTTGCGCGTACTGCACGATCGTAATGATATATTCTATGAGGATTGGCCAACGTTTACGTGCGGGTCTTGGTAACGTATGGTTAGATTATTTTTTATCCTAAAAGTAGACCAGCACAGTTTATCTTTTTGAGGTTTGGGAATATTCATACGAAAATTTCATCTTGTTTTTAGTTATTATTGTGTGATTTACCAACTGAATGAATTAAACCTAGGATATATTATGTATAATACGGGCATGAAATTCACTCCTCCAATACTAAGTCCTTTCGTGATGGTTCGTGGGGTAATTCTTGGTTCTGCATGCATGGTTAGATTATTATTATTATTATTTTATATATATAAGTTAAAAAAAAATCTAAAAGAAGACTATTTGGTGTCTTTGTCATAGAAGTTCATCATTTTGAGGTTCAAAAAGGTTCACAAGTCATTTCAATTCCTCATAGCCACACCAGCACCGAAAAATCAATCCCATAACATTTCTATAATCAATAATCAGTTGGGAATAAGTCTTTATCCGAACTTTAATGCTTTATACTAATGTCCAAATATACGATAGTGCCTTTCTTTTCTTTATTTGCGACATATATAGTATTAGTTGATATACTTTGTATACATATGTATAGAGTGAAGATTCAAAACACATTTTTAACACATATGTTTGTGAATTCTAATTTGTGAGCTATATTAAAAATCCAACCGTATACTTTTTTTATCTTAATAACCTTTACACTTGATGTCGTGTTATGAGTCCTTGTTTGTATTGAAAAAAACAAAAATTTCTTTCATTCTTTCTTTGTTTCAAATTAAATCGCCTTAAATTTTGACTCACCATTTTTGTGCTGGAATTATGTTGACGACTTTGTACTGGAAATGTATTAGAGAGACCAAATTTTTAGATAAAATTTATATTTAAAAAATGAACACGTTTATTAACTGTTAAGTAATAATTCGATCATTAACTTGTATATTATTTAGTTTACAAAATTCTATCTAAAAATTTAATCCCTTATCATTATCATGTTCTTTTTTCCCTTATCCATTTGGAATCCTTTCCTAGTAGTTACTCTCACCAATCCCCACACTCTCACTCTTCCTTAAATGTCTTATGTTCTATTTGCATAAAACTCTCAACAATCGAAACAAATAAAGGAATAATTTACAAAATTATTTTATTTCAGATACGTTTTTGGACGAATTTATTTCATTTAGAACAAAACCAAATTCTTAAATTTGCATTATCAAACAAAATACAGGTCAATCTAGCGGCGGTGGACCGTTGGATTAAAACTTAGTCATCAAAATTCAAAAGTAGCCGGCAGAAGGAAGAACAAACTGGAAGAGCTCCACCGTAAGGCATACTCATACTAATACGGTAAAAGTTTCCACCACCGCCGTTTTCTTCTTCCGTTGTTGTTATTTGCTTGTGTGTTGAAGAACCACCAAAGGATTTGTATTTGGATTGAACATGTTTTGTTTCCTTGGTTTGTTTTATGGTATTAATTCGCTGCAAGAAAATTCAAAGGATTTGCTGGTGATTGAAATTGTAATTCAGCTATGTTAACGGGCGTATATGCGTTTCAGGGTTAGGATTAGTAGGAAGAAGGAGTGAATGATATGGAGGGAGGACACCCGCCTGCTAGCAAGACAGAGTTCACAGAGTGTTGGAGGACAACATGGAAGACGCCTTACATAATGCGTCTTGCTCTCTCTGCTGGCATTGGAGGCCTCCTTTTCGGATACGATACAGGTGCATTAAATCATACATAGCACTGTTAAAACCAGAAATTACTTTAAATAATTCAAGGGACAAATTCATATGCACGATTGCAATTTGTTAATTTTCTTGCGGCTGTTGTTGGAGTACTTTAGGTGTGATTTCTGGTGCATTACTCTACATTCGCGAGGACTTTCACGAAGTTGACAAGAAAACATGGCTGCAAGTGAGTTACTCAACATTTATCTCCTCATGTTAATAACTAATTAGTCTGGTTAATTAAGCTCATATTTATATGTATGTCAGCTAAATTTTTGGTATGTTTCATTGACATTGATGTGCAGGAAACCGTAGTGAGTATGGCAGTTGCAGGGGCAATCATTGGTGCTGCAATTGGAGGATGGATGAACGATGCCCTAGGCCGGAAAAAATCAATCCTAGCAGCAGATTTTGTGTTCTTCATTGGAGCAATAGTAATGGCTGTTGCACCAGCTCCGTGGGTGATCATAATTGGGAGAATTCTGGTCGGTTTGGGAGTTGGAATGGCTTCCATGACCTCGCCTCTCTACATCTCAGAAGCCTCTCCTGCTAGAATCCGAGGAGCCCTTGTCAGTACAAATGGTTTTCTTATCACTGGAGGACAGTTCTTGTCATACCTTATCAATCTTGCCTTCACTAAGGTACCAACTAATACATTTGAGGCTTTAGTTCAATATCATTTCAAGGTTTCAATTACCTTATATCCAAATTTCGACGTAATGATTTGTTGTACATTAACTTGCTTCAGGCTCCAGGGACCTGGCGTTGGATGCTCGGCGTAGCAGGAGTTCCGGCTTTGGTACAATTTGTATTGATGTTGTCACTCCCAGAGTCTCCCAGATGGCTCTACAGAGAGGTGATCTATAATCAAAGTCTTGCGTCCGTGTTTTTTGCGGATCATGGTCATAGTTACTCCAACATGTTGAAATTTTTACATCCATTAGTTTTTTGTATGATCATTCAATTTCCGTGACATATATAATACCATACTTAGCATTTAATTTTTCTGCTAACCAGAATAAGGCAGATGAGGCTAGGGCCATCTTAGAGAAAATTTATCCTGCCGAAGAAGTTGAGCGTGAAATGCAAGCCTTGCATGAATCCGTCCAAGCTGAAAAGGCCGAGGAGGGAGCTGCTGGAGAAGGTGTGCTAGCAAGGTTAAAGGGTGCCCTCAACAACCCCGTTGTCCGAAGAGGACTCTATGCAGGCATCACTGTCCAAGTGGCTCAACAGTTTGTCGGTATCAACACTGTCATGTACTACAGCCCAACTATTGTTCAGTTTGCTGGGTTTGCATCCAACCAGACCGCGTTGGCACTCTCTCTGATCACTTCAGGACTCAACGTGGTTGGCACTGTCATCAGCATGTTCTTCATAGATAGATACGGAAGGAGAAGGCTGATGATTATCTCCATGATTGGGATCATCACTTGCCTGGTGGTGTTATCCGGGGTGTTTTTCCAGGCAGCATCTCATGCTCCACGCATTAGTAACTTGGAATCCACACATTTCGGTAGCAATTCTACATGTTCAGCTTATGTTTCTGCTCCTAATCCTGGATCATGGAACTGCATGACATGTTTGAAAGCAGAGTGTGGATTCTGTGCTAATAAAGTCAATGTAAGTACACCTCATTTACTTTGAGGAAATGATATCCACACGCACTTTTTTTCCATCTGTACACACATGTTTATTTATGGCCGTCATGCAGGGGAAGAAGGGGGATGTGCAGAGTTCACTTCCCTCTCCTCCCTTCCTGATTTCCTTGTCATATAATTGTAAGAGTGACCTTATAAATTTACTTTGTTTTCTCTGTTGTTACAACTGTCAGTTTGCCCCGGGCGCTTGTTTGGCTTCCAATGACGAAATCAGGAGCTCATGTCGGGGAGAACATCGTGTGTGGTACACCAAAGGCTGTCCAAGCAAAGTCGGATTCTTTGCGGTGATCCTGTTGGGATTGTACATAATTGTCTATGCACCTGGAATGGGAACTGTGCCGTGGATCGTAAACTCGGAGATATACCCTCTGAAATACAGAGGGACATGTGGAGGAATTGCTGCAGTTGCGAATTGGAGTGCCAATCTCATTGTGAGTGAGACATTTTTGACCTTGACTCATGCTCTAGGTTCTGCCGGCACGTTCCTCCTCTTTGCCGGGTTTTCGGTCATTGGACTCGTAGCGATTTACATGCTAGTTCCTGAAACGAAAGGAATGCAGTTTGAGGAGGTTGAGAAGTTGCTTCAGAAAGGGTTTAGGCCCAAACCATTTGCTCCAAAGAGCAAGGAAGTTACCAAAAATGTTGAACTTTCTTGAGTTTCTTATATGAATTCTGAAACTAGTGGGTGTTCTAAAGGGACATATTTTAGTTCCAAGTCAGTCTGTACAAGTCTTAGCAGATTTTTTGTTTTCTTATTTTTTATTTTTGTTCTTATCAGCTCCAAGTAATTCATATAATTCATGATTAGACAATAAACATGTCCGTAAAAGGAAAATTTTCACTTGACGCAGACTATATTAAATCGTATTGGTTGGATTTAAACACTAGAGTCAAGATGGCCGAGTTGGTCTAAGGCGCCAGTTTCAGGTACTGGTCCGAAAGGGCATGGGTTCGAATCCCATTCTTGACATATATTTATCCTTTTTTCTGAAATTCCTTTTTTTGAAATTTAAAAATCTTTATAAAGCTGCTATTCTTCGTGCCTGTTTTTGCAAATTCCCGCTCGAGTTGGTACATCAGGTTTGTTCGCTATTTTTGCAAACTCCACTCGAGTTTGTATTTGTTCTTAGTTTGTACATCAGGAGCATCTTACTGCCAAAAAAAATACATGTTTGTATGATTTAGGTTTGCTGCATGCGTCTGCATATTATTTATCAAAACTACATGGCCATCTTATATAATTAACACATGGAATGCATATAGAAATGAAACATATAAACCAGTAAATGCAGTAGGTATAGTGATGCAATGGATAAAAAAAGAAGAAAATGGTCAAGGAGGAGACCCACCTTCTAGTAAAACTGAGTTCACAGAGTGTTGGAGGACAACATGGAGGACGCCGGACATTATGCACCTCGCGCTCTCTGCTGTCATCGGAGGCCTCCTTTTTGGATATGATACAGGTGACTAATAGTATCTTAACACGAACAATTAATTTATTCAAGGGACTAATTTTCTTTGGTACTAATTAATTTTATGCTTTGTTGGTGGTGGCGTGGTGCTGCATGTGTGATCTCCGGGCCATTGCCATACATTCGGAGGACTTTTGCGAAGTTGGCAAGAAAACATGGCTGCAGGAGACCATAGTGAGCATGGTAGTTGCTGCGCCATCATTGAAGCTGCTGTTGGTGAATGGATGAACGTCACACTTGGCGGGAAAAAGTCAATCCTAATCACGGACGTGGTGTTCTTCGTTAGGGAAATAGTTATGGGCGCAGCTCCAGCTAAGTGGATGATCGCAATTGGGAGAACTGTAGTTGGTTTGGGAGTTGGAATGGCTTCTATGACCGCACCCCTCTACATATTAGAGTCAGGGGCTTCTCCTCAGAAAATCAGAGGAGCTCTTGTTAGCAGCAATGGTATGTTATGTACGAGAGGACAATTCTTGTCAGACCTTATCAGTGTCACCTTCACCAAGCTCAAGGAACCTGGCGTTGGATGCTTGGAGTCGCCGGAGTTCCAGCCCTTGTTCAGTTCATATTGATGTTGTCACTTCCAGAGTCTCTAAGATGGCTTTACATAGAGGTGATATTATCATAATAGCTAGCTTGTATGTAACACAATTGCTATTAGTGACGTAAATGCTTATATTGTCAGATTGTGAATCTACATGCACCGACTCAATAACAGACGACACCAATCAAATGTTCAAATTCAAAGTCTAACATAAGATCTTACAACGGAAAGTGTCGCATATAACTTGGTATTGATGTTGCTTATGTTAAACAGAACATGTCGTGGAGAACACAGGACATGGTACAGCAAAGGTTGCCCTAGTAAAATTGGAATATTTGCAGTGATACTATGGGGATTGTACATTACAATGTATGCGCCCTGAAGGGGAACCGTACCATGGATCATGAGCTTGAAGATATACCCGCTGAGATACAGAGGGACTGGCGGAGGAGTCGCTCCAGTTTCAAACTAGCCAATCCCATAGTTAGTGAAGCATACTTGACATTCACAAAAGCGCTGAGTTCGGCCGGAACATTTCTCCTCTTTGCCGGGTTTTCTCTCATTGGACTCATATTCATTTACTTCCTAGTCCCTGAAACCAAAGGAATGCGGTTTGAAGAGGTTGAGAAGTTGCTGCAGAAAGGCTTCAGACCCAAGCTATTTGCTCCCAAGGACACCAAGGCAAAGCTAAACTTGAAGAATAATATGTCTAGATCGTGTTAAGTCTTAACTTTTGCTGAGGAATTACTTTGGAATGACCATATTTCAGATCCTTATTTGATGGCGCATTGTGTGATAATTGATACGTACATGTCACGTTATCTCCTTCATAATATGGCCCATCATGTTTTAGTTTTCTATAGTTTCCATTTGTTAGTATTTATAGATTGAAAAAGCACCTATAACTGCTTTCTAAAATACCAATATATGCTTTTCCATATATCCTTTCAAGTATTTATTAAAATTTCAACGTCTTTAATCGCAATTATGAGCACAAGGACTTTCTATAGAAGCATTCACATCCGCTCCCTTCATTATACCCTATGCTCTTTCACAATCAAACTTTATCCCACTAAGTGAATTTAGCTGTGTGAATCATAAAACGTTATTGTGCTCGATTTTGTGTCAAATCTTCCATTAGCTCAAGTACTTTATATCTTTTCTTAAAGTATCTTTCTAAGTATTCATAGGTCTTCATCTACCCTTTTTACCCTAACCCTCCGTCCTATACTCGAATTTTCTAACCGGAGCATTTGTAGATTTTGAGTTGTATCCAAACCACTTTAATCGAGTTTCTCTCATCTTATCTTCATTGTGGTCACTCTTACTTTACCTTGAATATCTTCGATCTTAATCTATCTTTTTTCGTATGTCCACACATCCAACGCTCTTATTCTCCCACTGCCGACAAAAATCCATTGTTTTTTTGCAAAGGGTGAAACCATGACCTAAGGTAGCAATATTCCATACAAATCAAGCACGGTTGCAGAATAAAGTTAAAATACACAACAATGCATGACTTGATACTACTACAATGACAACTCGATTGCAACTAAGTTATTTTCTCCCATCCTTGATGCATATTGGTTGAGGAATAAGTTATGCCCTCCCCATATTTGATGCATACTGGTTGAGGAATAACAGCAAACACTTTTTCTACCCGTAAAAACTTGTGACGCCCAAAAAGGGTTGTCAGAAAGTACGCACCGACAGACCATGCAATCGAGTAAGAAATGCAAATTGCAACCATCCAATCCAAACAAACAGCGGGACAAAAAACAATACTGCTCCTCCTCCGCCAGCTAATGCATCATTTATTTACTACCTATCGACAAACCACATATATCATCATTTTGAAGAAGATGAGGATCATCTCCTGATCTAGAGATTTTTAAATCGTATTCGTTTATCGTATATCGTATTATCAGAAATTATTTTAAATATTTTTATTTAAAATTAAATATAAATAATACCTGACAAAAACTAAAAGTACAATGTATAATAAATAGACACAATTTGAGAATATCTAAATCCTCATAAAAAGGATCCGGAAAGGATCTCATTCTCTGAAAAAAAAGTATATTAATATATATACACACTGCGGTGCACTGCACCAACAGCACAATTTTGGCCTTGGCTTGGATGAATTGCATGCAGTGGGACAGGTGGTGGTGAGGCAGAGAGAGGTGATGGTGCAGCACGAGAAATTTGTAAGTGCGATAAAAATACGGATAATATACTTCGTATTTTTATGTAAGTAATAAAAAATTATATTTTTAAATTATTAACTTTTTGACATATATATCTTATTATTTATGTCATGATAAATAGTATACCACTTCATATAACGATCACACTAAATCTCTCATGCAGCACACAGCAACTCACCTGCTACTTTAATACATTGCATTTCCCAATAAAATACTGCTCCCAAACGGCCGTTGTATCGCTTGCTGTTTGGTAGCCGAGATAGAACCTGAACTGTTTGCCATCCCTATCCCATTCCCTTCTCATCCCTTACTATTTCTGTATTCACGGTTAAACCACGTCAATATTTTATATTAATTTTTTTATAAAAATAATAAAATAAAAAACAATGAGAAAATAAAATATTAACGTGATTTAATCGTAACCACAAAAATAGAAGAGGATAAGAAGGATATGGAATGGAGGAGGGCTAACAATCCAGGTCCGCCGGGATAATTGACTAAAGGTGTGGAGAACAAAGGATCAAAGTTGCATTCTCTACTACGCAACGAATAAAGATGATCATCATCCACCGGACAACGGATAATGGGTCCAGATCACAGCACAAGTTGGAGAGAGATTTGTATGAAATAAAGAAGCCTAAGGGTAACGGTATCCCAAACATATGCGCCACTTCGTGCGTTAACTTACATGATTGGTTTGGAAAACTATCACCTTAGCGTCGCCCTCCCACAATCTCCAACATGTTCAACGTATGAATTCCCATCATACGGAACTCAGAACACAATCAATAAGGAAAGAACAGAGGTGATACGTTTCCAAACAGTTCATACTAAAACCGGATAATCGGTAAAACCCTTTTAGCAAAATTCGGGTTTACGCAAACAAAACACAAGGATCCAAATGACCCAAAACCACCACAAGGCAAACATGTATTCCACCCCTACAAAAAAACCAAGTCAATGGTAGATAAAAAGGAGGGAAAAGAGGGAAAGAAAATACCCAACCAAAAAACCTAGTTAAATTCATACATCTAAACTACTAAGAAGTCAGTAGTCTCTTGCTCACTAGCTTCCTCTAATCTCTCTCCCTTCTTCCTACAACCATATCATATTCTTCTTCCTAGCTTCTCAGCCACACTGTACAAAGTTACAACAAACCATGAAAACACCAACACTTCCATATACAAGTGCAACGGAACACTACTCAAAAACCACATACACAGACACAGAGTATAGCTTTTCCTCTCTGAGTAGTGAAAGTACCTCCCTTGGCTCCTCTAAAGAGCCGAAGAGGACGCTTCTTGTCTCGGTTCTCTCAAGTACCCAAGAAGCGTTTCAGCCTGCAAAAACAACCAAACCCCCATTATAAACCAAGCAAGCGAGCTCCACTAACAATATGATCGAACATCAACATCATGCAGCATCCAAATGCAGACTTGGAATTACCAAATGCATGAAAATTCGCATCTCATTGTATAGTTCCTTCAACCAAAAGCTTCAGCTGCCAATTTGAAATGAACAATCTTTTTTCTTTTATTCGAGCGATATTCTAATCTAATCTAAACTACGGGATGGGGTTTCGGTATAGGCTAATGTCTACAACAATATTAGCACCATTTCGTCTATACGATTATAAACAATTTAACACTTGAACATGCATATGTAATGCAATTTAAGTAAAGATTGTCGTACCAATATCCGACTAATGAAATAATCAAGATACCTTGTGCTTAGCTTTAACACTCCCAGTCTGCGAAAGCGCAACCAACGGCGGAATCCCTCCTTCCCTCACAAGCAACCCTCTGTTCCTCACACTCTCAGTGCACAGCTGCAACAGTGTCAACACTGCAAACTCCTTTCCCTTCACCGACCCATCCTCAATCGCCTCCACAAGCGCTGCCAGCCCGCCTTCCTCCACAATAGCCTCCTTTCCCTCCTCAACTCCTGCCAAGCTACTTAGCACCACCATCGCCTTCTCCGCCAGGCCCGTCCCCTGCTCCGCCACCAGCGCCACTAGCGGCTTCACAGCTCCGGCGCTCACCGCCCTCTCTTTGTTGGGCTTTATCGAGCAGAGCTTGTACAGAGTCGTCAAGGCGTCCTTTTTGCCCCTCATGGATCCACTTATTAACAGGGAAACCAGGGGCGGAATCGCGCCGCATGCTCCGATTGAGCCCTTGTTCTCTTCAATTAGCGCCAAGCTCAGCAGCGCACAGGCGGCGTTTTGCTTCGAGGTCTCCGTCCCGGTCTTGAGGACGTACACTAACGACTTTATAGCTCCGGCATTGGTGATTATTGCCTTGTTCGATTCGTGCAGTGAGAGGTTAAACAGCGCTGTGACGGCGTGCTCCTGCGTCCACGGATCGCTGCACCGCAGCAGAGGAATTAGAGCAGGGACGGCGCCGGACTCGCCAATCAAGGCGCGATTGTCGGCCCGGTTCTTCGCTAAAAGCCTGAGCTTGGCAGCAGCAGATTGCTTCACGGCAAGCGACGGCGATTGGAGGCCGTCGACGCAAATCTTGACCGTCGGCTGAAGATCCTCCGGCGAAATGCTTTCGATGATTTCGGTCGAGAAGTTCTCCCTCTGCAAAAACCCCTGACATGGCTCCGGTTCCGGCGCAGCCTCGGCTGATTCGGAGGTCGGCCCGTTTTCTGGCGACGGCAAGCTCGCGAGTCGTTGCAATTCTCCCGAGATGTCACTGCTGCAGGCAGAGAAATCGCTGAAGGCTTGGGAGAGCTGGAGGTACTCCTCGTCGGAGGAGGCAGACTTGGCGGCGGAGCTGTGGGTGCGTAAGGCGAGCTCGCCGAGGCGCATGTCGACGACCGAATCAGTTAGGTTCTCGGAGACAAAAGGCGATCTTTCGGCGGCGAAGGAGGTTCGGGAGTGGTCGTCTTGGTAGATGCTGGAGCGGATGGTGCGCATGGAGCGGCCAGTTTGGCGGTGGATTTTGGTGGAGGAGGGAGAATAGAAGTTGCGCGTGTGCGGCGGGAAGTGGTGGTTGGAGCCGGAATGGGAATCTTCAAGAGAAACCATTCTCAAAGCTCGGAGCTTTACAACAAATTTCAGAAATTTGCAGATGTGATTTGAGTTTTTGGGGAATTTTCAATTGGGGTTTTGTATTAGAGGTAGTGTGGAGTAGAGAAGGAATTCATGGCGTGGTGAAGTGCGGAATTGGGAGGGAGAGAGGGAGGGAGGGAGGGGGTGAGTGGAGAGAAAAGGTTGAAGCTGAGGGGCAGTGGGATTTATTTATTTTTAAAGGTCTCTGTCATATGTCATCTGTATATGACTGTATGTTTGTACGTATTGAGAGATTTATGACTGCTCGAACACAGACTGCTACGTTATTTAGTGCTATACAAGTGAAGGAATTTTTTTTTTTTAAGTATCTTTTCGCTTATAAAATGATATATCTTCATGTGTTTTGTGGAGTCATTTTTCTTGGGGATGATGTTTTTTTATATATTTGGTTGTATTAATAATTAGGATTTATTATGTCATTATTATATCATCGTTACGTGGTTGTTATATTACCATTAAGTCATTAATATACGATCAAGATCTCGTCATTATTAAAAACTAATTATTTCTACAACTAAATCTCAAAAACTAATTATTCATGCCTATTGCCATTTTTTCTATTTTGTCAGAGACGTATGAAGCAATATAGTGTTATTCATTTTGGGTTGTAAATGAAGGCTTTAGGTTTGATTTGCATTAACAACAACTACGATTTAATATTTTTTTTTGAGCTTGATGCTAATTGTATTTGCATAGAATAAAATATCATGTATAAAATAAGATGTATCGAGCGAAATTACAGAACAAGCAATGATTGAAAATTACTTCTCATATTATAATCTGTCTAAAAATGCTTAAGTCGTTATGCTCATAAGAACTTTTATTAAAAGCACTTCAAATTTTAATACAAATTAAGTGATTCATGAAGAAAAAAATCATTGAACAAAGCATTTTCAATTCCTTTTATAATTCGTGAGCATTTTAAAATTGTTGATGTATGTGACAATAACTCTCTAAATACTTTTCTTTGTTTATATGGTTGGTGTGAGTTTAAAGGGCGACGGAGTCACAAGCAAAGCTTCCTATGCAAAATGATCGCAGACCACATATTTAGCCAGAGGGTAACGACACCGTTTGGTAACACAAACAACGGCATGAAACTAAAAATTTAGAATTAAGGCAGGGGGCTGATGTGACCGTGGGCAGGGGCACAAATCCAGTTGGCTTTTTTTGATGCGACGGGTGCATTTTAGGTGGGACCCATGAAAGGTGCCACGCCGTCCTTTTGCCCACTTTCGAACCTCAACCTTTCGGTCAAAACTTGAATTGGCAAGCAGATCTGTGAGTCCGGGTGAAAAAAACAGAACCAATGGAAGTAGTTTTTCACGCACGTCCTTTTATTTACCGAGAATTAAGAGAGAGCTATGTGAAAGGAGGAGGACGATAACATAATTATGTTTCGATGGAAAATATTATTAGCATTTCAAAAATTTTATTTTACACTTTGTACAAATGTATTTTTTTTTTTAATATATAAAGTTTGCGATGTATAATATGATTTTTAAAATGTTAATAACAATTTCGTATTCCGATTAATCTTGCAATACCATGTAGCGGGATTATGCATTTTGTAAGGATTGAGCACATGGTAAGCACAATATATTTTAGAAATTGCTATCTCAACTATCCTGTTTCATGTAAATTTTTGTCACCGTAACGTGTATAAACAACAAGATTCAGCTAGAATAGGGAAGGGCACGTGTTGCCAGCTGCATCATCCTGTAATGGTTCTGATCAAGCCGTCCGAGTCTCCGGACGATGAGTAATATAGGTGCGAGGACGGTGGTATTTGGTGTTGGAGATGGGAGGGTCTAGAGAAGTGGGCCAAAGTCAACTACAAAGTGTTTTCCATAACCTGGGTATTGTGTCCAAAATCCACCACGTCAGCCACACGTGCCTGGCCAACACAGAGCCAGAGATGAAAGACCTAGTACTCTAATCATGACTCCATCAGTTGATTAACCACGTTTAGGGTTTGGTTTATGCAAGAAAATGGGCAAAAGTGCCCACTTATTTATGCTGATCACTGGTGAAGTCCTAATTACTAATTAGTAGTCCACCAGACAAAGTTTAATGGATTTGTTATTCAAAAGGTGCCTACCTCCTCTCGAAAAGGGTTCTCGGTAGATTATTTTTCTAGGAATTTTAAGAATTCTGTAATTATGTATGTTCATCGTATATCAGGCGTTCAGTTTTCGTTATATATTATTTATATTTAAATTTTAAATTATTTCTAATAACACCATATATGATAAACGAATACGATTATATGATCTCCAAAAAAAAGATCCACGGTTCACCACCTCCATCTTGTGATCTTCCTCTTATCTGCTAACCATGCCAATGTGCCCAAAAGTAACAAATTAATATTTGAACCTCGAGCCCGTTAAAGGTCGGGACACTATAATTATGATATTTGTTGACATCACCGATTTTAAGAGTTAACATTTCTGTATATACAAATATAATAATTAAAATTATAAAAGAGACGATTTCTAAAGGAAAAAAAAGTATTATTTTATTAAAAGAAATAGGTGATACTAGAGCCAAATATTGCCTATCCTATTCCAAATTGAAAACATTGCTCACCAATATAAACTTATAATATTACTGATTACGATCTTCTATGCGTAGATACAAAGAATTGGCTCACCTAATTATCAATCTAAACTAATATAAATATAGCTTAATTGTCTTGTATTTTTCAGCACCTAATAAACTTTTCTTTATGTCTGATCTGGTCTACTGTCCATCTCCTATATCTCCAATCAATTTATTTTTATAAATTTCATTGATATTTCCGCAGCCACGCCATTCAACAAAAAGTACTCTATATTATAAATTATAATCTTCACTCAAACATACGTACGCTTGTTAATGCATATATACAGATGTTTCATGAACAATAATATAACCGGATATTATTCGTTTCATTAATATTCATGATAAACTCATGTTAATCCTACATGCTGAGTTGTTTAGCACCCTAACTGCCCTTTTGAAAATCTGCAAAAGATGGTGTTTGTTCTTGGTGAACAAATATTCAGAGATGATATTATACAAACTTATTGGGGTGGATCAACCAAATATTGCCACGTTACAATTATGTTTGATTGATGAATTCTAATAATGTGGAGAGATTTTTCGGTGTGCCTAAAACATGTACTTGTATACTACATTTCATTATACAATTAGATGAACTCTTGAAACATAAAATTTATCTCTAGTTAAATTATGAAATATGATATATTACTCTGTATTTCGATCACACAAGAAAAATTCTCAACAATTTGCTGTATTTATTTGTTTATTCATTTGGTCTAGGACTTTGTAATATGCCGTATTTTTACAGATAATGTTTTGATATGATTATCCATCCTAGGTTATCAAGTAAAAAGTTGTAATTAGTTGATCAGCTCACTTCACTACACAGTATCTTTTACATGATAACGCGCATTTGACTAAAACTTTTAGAATGATGACGAACTTCCAGTAATTTTCTGTAATATTGTAAATGTTTGTAACTTGGAGATTAAACTGAAAATCCATCATCATTTTTAATACTTTATATTACTTATAACGCACGATTATTCAGAATTATAATCAAGTTCATAATAATGTTACACTTATTTTATTTTTCATACCATATACAAATATATTGTATAAATATGATATAAAAATGTGACAAGAATAGCATTTTTGTTAAGTTAATTAGAATTTCAGGGTTTGAAGATTAAAGAGGCTAATGATGGCTGCACAGACTTGCAACAATTTTATGCGCTTTTTGGCGAATGAGTTTTGATGTTTGTGGTTCACCATACTCGGCACTCAGAGCGACAACACATGAGTTGGAAGCCAGGCCGATTGACGTAATAATAATCCTGATTAAGTAAACACTTTTAGTGTGCAAACATGTGCTAAAGATAAGTAAATTTTACCACAAAACTAGTATAGAAACGACGATGCGATCATGGTGTCATACTGCATTAAGAAAACTCCTCACAAGCTAGAAGCACGTGGAATCGAAATTAGAACAGAATGAGGTGGTGTAAATAATGCAGTCGAGGTTCTACACGAAATTAAATTAAAGAGTGACTCAACTCCATATAAATTATTATATTGTTCTCAAATTGTTTGATTAGGTGTTTAGACTCTAAGCACACCTCTTACTCATGATGTTGTTTAAGCTTAATACGTTACTTACACATATTGATTAACGTGAGCCACGTGAATCTTTAAGCTCAATAAGTGAATTTGATACTACAAATAAAAGTTACGAGAATCCATCTAAATCAATCGATCATAGGAAGAATGACTCAACGTATAAATTCTTGTAACGTGTAAGGTTTCTAATTCCCCGATGCAAAAGTAATAGATATAAAAGACTTGACAAGTTGAACATGCATTAGTTTGTAGGGTTAAGATTTTATATGTACAAATTTGGGCCTGGAAGTTAACTCTCGGATTTTATAGAATTTTGATGGCAAACATCAAATTGAAAGCTCTAGCTAGCTGGTTGTGACATGCATGGCTGATCTGTTCGGTGTCCAATTTGCAAGCAATGTGCATTGGTGTGCCAATTGTTTTTCTGTTCATCTCTTGTCCACAAAAAATTATTAATTAAAATGAAAAGTTGTCAACGGTGATGAATAAACTGTATGTGGCTGTTAAGTAGGCTTCATCCTCATCCATTTGAAGTTGACAAGTCTGTCTACATGCATGCGAAACTATGGTTCGTGTTTGTCTGTACTGTTTGCGTACGATTTCACACCAGATCCTATATATGTACATACATATGTATTTATGTATATCTATATATATGCCTGTAATTAGGAGGTTATATTTTGCATAAAACGATTGACCAAAATAAAAATGTTTTGCATATAAGGTATGCACATCGGGTTGGCGAGTTTTCGAGCTGTTTTATATCTGTATATTATATATATATATATATATATTATTTCAAAACAGCACACCAGATTTGAAATTAAAAAGAATATATAATTTTCCACAAATATTATATATATATATATATATATATATATCATACTTAATTTCCCTTTCAACATAAATGAAAATCGATTAAAAGGCTAGTCTGTGTGTGCATGTAGACGAAGACGTTTTCAATACTATCGATCTTTAGTAAATACTAATAATGCATGTCCAAGTTCATCGACCATCTGTGTTTGATGTTAAATATGAACTTTTGAATATTACAGAATTGAAAGCTTCATATATTACAGAATTGAAAGCTTAATGTAGTCTCTCTCTCTCTCTCTCTCTCAGAATAGTAGGAAGATCAAAACTTTTAAATTAAATTTGTAAACTAAATAATGTGGTATTGGTTATTGATTATTACTTAATATTGATTAACGAACTTATTTTTTTATAGGTTTTTGTCACAAATGATCCCTGAAATTGACCCACTCTATCAAGGTGATCCCTGAAATTGAAAATCAATAAATGTAGTCCCTGAAAATGAGTGTTGCAAATCAATGTGGTCATTTCGTCACAATTCCGTTAAAAATTATGTTAAGTGCTGACGTGACACTTAAATGGTCCCACAAATTTAATAAAATATTATTTTGTGAATTAAAAATATTTAAATTTAAAAAAAAAGATGATTGAACACTGTTCATCATCTTCTTCCCATGAGAAATTTTTTTTTTAAGTTTTTATGTTTTAAATTCTTGACATTTCTTGAACTTTTCTCATTTTTAGCTTGATTTAGTGTTTTTTCATCTGGGTTCTTGAAATTTTTTGAGATTATTGGTTCTGGCAAATTTTTGAGTTAGATTTTTTGTGAAGAAAATGAGTTAGATTTCTAGGTTCTTGAAAATTTCCTGAGATTCTTGAACTTTGTCCATGGGATTGTTCTGGTACCCGTTTCTACGACGACGAAACCATCTAGGAGGCCATTGAAGGTTCGCCACACGAAGGTGGAGGAGTGGGGTGGGAAAATCCAATGGCCACCATGTGTGTGGCCAGGATCTTTCAACTGACCTGGGAACCCGACCACAGTTCCAACGGCGGCACTCTACCCAGAGAGTGGGAGGGGGTATGGGGTGGGGGCTGTAGTGGGAGGTTGGGAAGATGATGAACAGTGTTCAATCATCTCCTATTTCTTATTTTTTATGTTTCAAGTTTTTAATTATAAAATCTAAAAATTGTTTTTTAATATTTAAATCTTTTTTAATTCAAAAAATAATATTTTAATAAATTTGTGGGACCTATTTAAGTTCCATATCAGCACTTAACAAAATTTTTAACAGAATTATGACAAAATGACCACATTGATTTGCGACACTCATTTTCAGGAATTACATTAATTGATTTTCAATTTCAGGGATTACCTTGATGGGTGGGTCAATTTCAAGAAATATTTGTGATAAAAATTATTTTTTTTTATTGATGACACGCCATGTGGTTTAAAATTTTAATTTCTCCAACCTTATTCATTTAAAAATATAGAGTTTTAACAAAAAGTTCATAGTACTGTTCACTTTAATAAAAAATCATATTTTAACACTAAAAAATCAAACATGCTACTATTTACTTTCCCATTTATTTTGTGTTTATCGTTAAAACTTAAAGTTTTTAAATTCTTTTTATTAGTTTTCCTTTAAAAATACGTATTTGATTGATGTTATTGAATCAGAACATTACCTAGTGGACGATACCTCAGTTTTTAACTGCATTAGTTGGTGTGTATTCACTTACTGCTTTCCTGTGCCAAAGTAATCGATTTTTGTTATCTTTAATGGACTGCATGGCCCATGAGTCCTCACTTTTCTGCTTCAAATCTTTCTTCGTATCTTTTGAAGATCACCTGAATCTGTAAAACTGTGTGGCTATATTTGTGTGATGTACTGGATGGCTGTATTTGGACTTTCCAAGTTGCAAGCAATTAGGGATGATTTGAGAGTGAGATGCTTAAAAAAAAAAATATCCATGAAAAAAAGCTATGAGAATTTTAAGTGTTTGGTAAACTAAAAAAAAAGGGCTTATTTTAGAAGCTGTTGTGAGAATAAGCTGAAATCAAATGAAAAAGTTGAAGCAGCTATTTGCAGCTTTGAAAAACCCACTATCAAACTGTTTTTCTTTCCAAAAGCACTTTTACAAAAAAATTTACCAAACACTCTGCTGATTTATTTCACAGCCGCTTATTCTCACAGCAGTTTTTTTTCAAAGCACAAAAATATCAAACCAGCTCTAAGACTAATTAACTTAGTAAGAAAAGAATTAAAAAATGTTTTCATTGAAACGAGAAATTTGCAAAATTGACCACTTGCAAATATTACATTTGTATTTCTGGCCCCACTATCTAACATTTTGTGGTTTGTGTTTTTTCCTGCTTCGGCCTCAACCGATCGTTTGAAGACTAGAGAGTCCCTCACCCAAACATAGCTTAAATATTCTACGTTACTCACGTCAGCCCCTTTCTACTAAGTAAATTACTTCGGGTAAAAACATTGTATTAGAGCAACTCTCATAATAAAAAAAAACGTCAAGTAAACCTAAATTAAAGAGAATATTTACCCAAGAATACTAAATAAATGGGTGTGCCCAACCATGTTTAGCCTGCAGCAGACAGCTCCTGAAAATTAACCGTACTACTGGAAGAGGATTCTCTCATGAGGTCAGGATGGGGATCCTTATGATCAGGCCATTCGGATCGTTCAAATTTAATCTAACGACTCTAAATAGGAGGGTAATTTAAAAGTTATAATATTTACAACCATTGAATTAAATTTAAACGGTCCGGATAACTTCGTTAGAGGATCCCTATCCTGAGCTCCGAAGAGGATCCTCTTCCCCTACTACACATGACATGACTCACAAAAAGGGATGTTTACTACATGCAATTCAAATCTCAGGTACACATAGTGATATCATTGCGAAATACTGTTAGAGACCTCAAATTTAATTAAGACAATCGTATCACTGTACATAATGATCATAATTTCTATTTAAATGATAATTAAGCTTACTGTTGTTGGCGTTAATTGAATGTACAACGAATCGCACCAAACCTACAAACATGCTTTTAGATAGGGTTTGGGTTTTGAAACGTTTAAAAGTGGTTTTGGTAATTGGGTTTTGGTCATTTAATGGTGCATCATATTTCATGAGAATGGCAAAGCTGAAACTTGAAGGAAACTGAAAGATAAGTAGGCACGCACGATTGTCTTTCATCATAATATGCCAATGAAGCTAGCTTAGTGGGCACAGTGATTACGACCATGACCAAAGCCCTATTCCTTGTTTTCAAAGATGTGTATATCATGGCTGTATGGGATGGGATATGGGACAACGACCTTCGATTCTAGGTTAGGAGAGAAACTTGCCTACATTTTCGATGCTAGATTAGTGGCCAATATCATAAGTCATGAACTGTCAATTTATATGTTGTAATCTTTTTACGTGTTAATTTATGATTATCACGTTGTTGCATCGACAGAAAAAACATGCTGTTGCATTTCGGGTGCAAGAAAGTTCTTTCTCATTCGAGCGAGAGGAGGACAACAACCCATGATTCTTGGAATCTACGACCCCTGGCTGGCACCAAACCCTTTTGGCTTAAGCAATTAGCATGCGCAATCACAAACATCATTCACAAAAAACAAACAGTCTCTTGTGGCCTAAATCGAATCCCATTTTCTCGAACATTGGATTGATTGTTGGATTAAGACGTAAGAGAAAACTAATTAACATCAAACATGAAAATGCACATCCTTTTCTTCTTTCTTTGGTCTAAATAATATGTATCCACACTTTTATTTATTTACAGTTGTGAATTTTATTTGATTTATTCAATTCAATCATAAAAAATAAATAAAAATGTAAAGAAAAAGGTAATGCATAGAAATTAAGGAACTTTAACGAAAAATCATATTTTTACATTAAAAAGTCAATCATGGTACTATTTACTTTACCCTTTATTTTGTTCTTATCGTTAAAACTTAAAGTTTTCAAATATTTTTAATTAATTCTCCTTATAAATTACTTCGTTTCGGTTTGATTGATATGTTTGTTGCAAATTGCAGTCGTATTTATTAGGTTTCTTTGGCGATGGTTGCGTTGCCATGACTTCTGGCAGAAGCCACAATGATTCTCACTGCTGGCAAATGGTCCACCTTGTCTAATCAATCACCTTTTGGGTTCTACAGCACAGATCTGGAGTGTTCCTTGTTCACTGCGGATTCTGAATTTATATGGTCCTGGACTGGCCCGACTGGGTGCACTCGGGAGTGGTCGAGCTGGGGCCTGTCTATGAACTGGGTTATAATTTCGTGAGGCCTAAAATTTGGCCCATCATGACGTATCGTAATTCGATCAAGCCCGAGCTGAAGACAGCATTGCGTACACCCTAGGGCAGCACATGATGGGTCTTGACTCTTGACGTAAGTTACAGTTCAACGACTTTGTGTTCAAGCATTTTGCTACGAGTGTTGCTAGTACAGGCACATTGAATCTTCATGAAGAAGCAAAGTGTTTTACGAAATAATAGCACTTTCATATATATATGTCAAAAATGCAGTCAAAAGCGTTTTATTTTGTCAAAAACCGCTTGCAGCCACCTCAAGGCAAACTTAAATATTCTTACTATAACAACTTTTTGAAAAGACACTCGGAACTGTATGGTTGCCTTACGATCTGGGAGGTAGATTATCTGCCCTCTCACTTTCTTTGTTCTTTCGTGCTCATCTGTTTTATATGATTACAATTAAATCACGTTAATATTTTATATTATTTTTTTAGAGATATTAAGACAGAAATGAATAGTAATATAAGACGTGGTTTAACCGTAACCACACAAACAGGAGGGAACGAAAAGTAGGAGGGCAGATAATCTGCCTCTATAAGACCATCTTCAAAGATGTCAAATCCAAGGTGGAATACCATGTAATCAAATTTGAAAGTAGAAGCGTGTTCAAACCGATATGTCAATTCTAAGTGAATGTGGATTGACATATGAGTTTTTATATATCAAATTTGATATATTAGAAAATGTGATGTCAAATTTTTTTAATTATTTTATTGTGTGTCTCATTAATGCATCAATTATATAGCTTGAAAATGTATTTTAATTGATTTCTTTTTAAAATGGATCATACAAATATAATTTATAAAAAAAAAAGTATCAGTTGGAAAAATAAAAAATCTGACATTATTACATTAACCATCAAATTAACATTTGATATTTATTTTTTGACATCTCATTTAGAGATGCTCTAAATGCTTTAAATTTTTTATGCCAAACACAGTTAAAAACAATTTTTATTGTCTAAAAGCACTTTGAACCAGAAGTTCATGTTCTAAACCCTAATTTCACGGGATGGATGACACATGGAGGCTTCCATATTCTGACGTGATGGCTTATAGGCTTCCAGAGAAAAGGCGGACCGATGTGGAAGAATGGTAACGGTAGGTGAGGGGTGTAAATCAGCTTTTAATTGGATGGATTAATATAATGGACAATTAATGAAATATTAATTATTTATGCAAAGAGTAACCTTGTAGGAAAACCCACGAAGCTCTCTAGCTTTGGGTCAAAAATTAAGACCGCTTACCAATAAGCTCAAGTCATCCTCCTCACAGGCCAAGTCTTCTTATTGTAGAAGAGAGATGTTAATTTCAGCCTAACTAAGATTAGGTCGTCTATTAACTAGTCTTAATCCCACTTACTCCACCAAGGAATAAAAGATTGGTAGCTAGGATTATGCATGCATCACCAATATCTTCAGTCTTTCTTTTCAGAGTTCTTTAAAAAATGTAATTCATCAAAATGGGTAAGATTTCACTGAAGAGAATAACAATTACGTTCTCGTATTAAACTTACACAATTCAACCATCGTCTTTTTTCTTTCTACAAACTCTTATTTACTTATACCGTTTAGATTGAAAAAATCAAAAGAAAATCAATGAACAAAACCTGAATAAAGAGAAAATGAGTGCTGAAAACATATTCTTGTGTAAGTATCACATCTTGTTGTATATAAATTTTTGATACAAAGCAACATCAAAAACTCTGGATGACGCTGATATATAGAATTTGATTAGTACATATATATATGTTGACCCGTTAAACTTAGGCTTAAAGTTAAACAAACATTTGAAAACCACATTCCTGTTTAATTAATAGACAACAGAAAACGACAGGAGAGGCTGCCAGGAAATGAATCGTACATTTGTAATGGAAAAACATTCTTTTTGTTGGGCCATGCATTTTATATTGGTATGAAACTGTGTTGTTTTTGTGATTCAATTCCTAATCGCTGTGTGTTTTGTGATTGGAAATTAGAACACGCACCAGACCAGGGTACGTACGTACTCTCAACTTGTCCAGCTTGAGAGAGGCTGCAGGCCTTCAACTTTGTTAGCACCGACCTGCAGGGGCTGTGACCGAACATAGATGCCGATTTCCTTCTGTTCACCGCCTTCGCCGTGTTCGAAAGACGACGAAGAAGAAACGACGAAAGACCGCGGCAATGCATGAAGACCTGGAACCAGGTGAACGTTGGCTGTTGTGGGTCCCAGTGGGACGTTATGTCAAATTCTGTACGTCGTTGGAGTTTGGTTTGGTTTGACCAGCTACAGCAGCCAAGCCAGGCTTCAATTTGTGGAGATTTTCTGTTGACCTACTCAACTGTAAACCTAACCCCAACCTATCCCTTTGTTTCCTCCGTATATGCAGTGGAAATCGAAACGTTTTGGGCAAGACCGAGGTGGAGGAAGCAAGTACAAATGTAGGATATGTGATTTGATCAATTGAACGATGACCTTTATGAGAATCTCAAAGATTTTATAATTATATTCGTTTATTGTATATAATGCAATAATAAGTTATTGTAATTTTTTTTATTTAAAATTAAATATAAACAGTATTTAACGAAAATTAATTACACGATATACAATGAACGAATGCGATTAGAAAATTTTCGTAAGAATTCTAATCAATTGACCTGGTTTTTTTACACCCATTCAACACGTACGTACTGGAGCTTCAGTGGTACTTTGACCCAGCTTGTCGCTTTAATTTGACTTTTGTCAGTATGTCTTTAGTGCACCACCCTATGAAATTGCTCCAATGAGGACAATTAAGATGGTGTAGATGGTCAAATTTGGCTTTTACTTTGAACCAGTTCATATTTTGTACTATGGGTAAACGGATGTTGAGTTTAAATTTAGGGTTAATATTAATATATTTAATTTTAAAGAATTGTTGTTGGCATTTTAAAAAATCTTATTTTGGACTTCACATTTTCTATAATTAGAAAGAAAAATATCCTTGTAAGAAATGTATAATAAGATTTTTGAAACGTTAATAACAATTTTCTAATTTTATTGTAACATATAAGTTGATTATATCACGCTTCAATTTCAATTTATGTAAATTATTATTACCTCGTTAAACTATTACAATTTCTTTCCTAAAATGGTGAAATGAAAATCCTATGAATGAAATTATGAACTTGTAATAGTGATATCTTGATTAATTGACTTAACAGGATTAATTATAGATGAAGAGAACTTTCTGTTGAGTTACTTGCGGCTCACTTAAAAGTAATAAAAAGGAAAATCATCAACTGCTTTGGTTTTCGATGTTTTAAACATAGAAATATACTGTTATTTTACAAGGCATGTGGGAGGCAGAGTTTGGGAGAGACCTTGTTCTCGGAAAGGGATCATTTCCCGATCTTTTTCACTGAATCCATCACATCAATCAATCTGAATTTTTAAAATTTGATTCAACAGTTAAAGTTATTATAACTTTTAAAAAAATTCTATATTTTTAACTGTTGAATTAAATTTTAAGAACCTATATTGATTGATTGAATATATTTGGTAGAAACCATCCGGAGAGATCCCTTTCAAAGCCGACCGACTATCTTGTCGAAACGGTGATTGAAATGGAAGAACAAAGTTGGGAAAGCAAGCAAAGGCAGGTGTGAAAAGATAGAAGAAAAATAAAGTACATTTTTTTCAAAAGAAAGAAGTTTCAAACCACTAGTGAAAAAATGGAACCTTCCCCAACAGACTAGCCAACGACTTCAAAGACTCCACACGCCACCAACAACTCTTATATTTACACCCCATTTTTTCTTGCAACACCCCAAACTTCCTCACACCGCCTTTGCTTATTTTAGCAAAAAGGTCCGATCTTGTTATAAAAGCTCTCAACTTTTCCCACATTCTCAATTCCCCTTCTCCAGTTAAATAGAACCCAGTTGAGATTTTCCTTCAAAAGCACTTTTTTCAGAAGCACTTTTCAGGTTCTCACAACCATGGCTTCCACGGTGAGGCTTGCGGTGGCCTTCTCTGTTCTGCTCTCTCTCTTCTCACAATCTTCCTACGCCCAAACGACAGCCTGCGGGAACTACAAATTCACCAGCAACAGGATCTTCACCACCTGCAGCGACCTGCCTCATCTCAACTCCTTCCTCCATTGGACCTTTGACCAGTCAACGGGAAAGCTCCAGATGGCCTACAGGCACACCGGCGTCTCCGCCTCCAGCTGGGTCGCGTGGGCCATCAATCCGGATCTCAAAAGCGCGTCGTCCGCCATGCCCGGCGCCCAATCTCTCGTCGCTTGGCCGCAGTCCAGTGGGACCCCGAAGGTGTACATGTCGCCGATCCAGAGCTACTCGACCAAGCTGGCGGAGGGCAAGCTGACGTACGAGGTCACGGACTTGAAGGCGGAGTATCTGAACAACGATGAGATGATCATATTTGCAACCTGGGCGCTTCCTACCAATTTCACCACCATTCTTCAGGTCTGGCAAGAGGGACCTGTTTCGAGTGGCGCTCCTGGCATTCACAGCACTGCCGCTGCCAATCTCAAAGCCAAGGGGACTTTGGATTTGCTTTCCGGCCAGACAGCATCCACCGGCAGTGGCAGCTCAACTACTAGAAAGAAAAACGTAAGTGAATTGTGAATTGACTCAATTTTTCTGTGCTTTAATCTGATCCTTATACTGCATGTTCTGAAATTTGTTTCCTTTAGTGATCTTTTCTTGTTTTCAATTAATTCACAATTTTTCGATGCTTTGTTTGGTTTTCTTGATAAAAGTCTTTGATATTTCAATGTTATTATATTCATGAAATATAAATTAATTTTTTATATAAAAAGTATTTATTTTTTAATTACATCTGTTACATAGTCCCTTCAGCTATTGGAAAATATCAGTGTAAACTAATTTAAACTGTGAGTAGATTTAGAACTCAAGTAGCGAAATCCGCTCTAGATAACGTGGTTATGTACGCTTCTCCAAAAATATAAATTAATCTTTAATTGTATTAGTTGAGGAGGATCTGTTTGATTGTGTTAAGATTTCTTCGAATTGGTGGTCGCTTAATGGTTTTTGTAATTTAGAGTTTTAATTAAGGTCTTGAGAATTAGTCAAATCCCCTAAAATTTTTTGGTCATTTTTTATACAAATTACAGATTCACGGAGTGCTGAATGTTGTGAGCTGGGGAATCTTGTTGCCTTTTGGTGCCATGGTAGCAAGGTACTTGAAGGTTTTCAAGTCCGCAGACCCTGCATGGTTTTATCTTCATGCCGCTTGCCAGACCTCGGCATACGCCATTGGGGTCGCAGGATGGGCCACTGGTCTGAAACTCGGTAGCGATTCTGCCGGCATCCAACATGACACGCACAGAAACATTGGGATCACCCTCTTCGCCCTTGGAACGCTTCAGGTAATTCAACCTTCTTCTCTACCTAACAATGTTGTAACGTGTCTTTGATCTTTGCCCTAGCATGTACTAAGTGAAAGCTCTGAATCTGGATGCAGGTGTTCGCTTTGCTTCTGAGACCCAACAAGGATCACAAGTTCAGATTCTACTGGAACATGTACCACCACGCAACCGGGTACGCTGTTATCATCCTTAGCATCGTCAACATCTTCGAAGGATTCGACATCTTGAAGCCTAACAAGAACTGGAAGAATGCATACATCGGCTTGATCATTGCTTTCGCTGTCCAAGCTGCATTGTTGGAAGCTTACACATGGTATGTTGTATTGAAGAGGAAGAAGTCTGAAAAGCCAACGCATGCTGCGAACGGTGTTAACGGCTATGGTGCTTAGAGGTCGGAGGGACGAAAAGCAGAGTGCACGGAATGGTTTGTTAGACGGAGGAAATGGCTCTTTCGAGTTCTTCCTCCTCTTTCGCGGCCCTTCTGAATACATTTGTTGTTGCATCCTTTTGTATATTTATGGCATGAGTGTTCGAGTACGCGTGTGTGCTGAGGGAGTTCGGGATTAGAAGTTATTCTTTTGGTAAATTAGTCCTTGGGCAGTCCCTGCCTGAACTTTGTATTAGACATGCTGTCCGAGATAGAGATTTAATATATTTGTAACTTACTCATTTATACCTTTATTTTCTCCCTTTATAATTGATTTAATTATTGGGAAATGATTTCGGCACTCTTTTTTTTCATGCCTCACTTCTCTATTTTCTAAGCCCTTGGATTGAATGAATCGGAGAATCAAGGGACAAAAACCACATAGAGGAGTGCAACAACAACAACAACAACAAAGTCTTTTCCCATTAAGTGGGGTCGGCTACATAGAGGAGTGCAGAAGGAGAAAAACAGATGGAATTCATATCGCCTGGTTTTTCCATCTCATTCTAAATTTGTGTCTATATTTCACTTTAATTTCACATACTCGAAAAATCAAATTCATTTGTGAACCTATAAACATACAACAAATACAAACATTGCCAACGATATGTCATCAAAATAAGTTGGACAATTAGTATGTCATTGCACATGCCCTAAATACCATTTCAATGTTCCAATGGGTATTAACTTACACCCATGTAATTAAAATGAGGAATCCAATTTATTGCTTCATGGAGAGGATGTTTAACTTGAAAGATTTGATAGAGTGAAGAAGCTGACTCATTCCGAATCTCGCAAAACCTCAACAAATGCATCCTTAAGCAGAGGGTTTGATGCTGCTACTCTTTGAGATGTGATGCCAAACTCCTTACCAGATCTGATGCAGAAAATTACATCCAATTCTTGAAGGTAAGTAAAAGTGTGTACATATGATCTTACATGCAAGTTTCAAGTTTTGTTAACAAAAAGATAGACGTTTATTGCAGACTCAAATTGATTCTTGAATGATCTTAAGCTGAAGGTAAAGTTACTTACGGATCATACACACACCCTCCGGCTTCTGTAACAATCACAGCACCACCTGCAACATCCCTGAGGCACAAGAAAAACCAATGTCAATCACTTACCGGCTGACACTGAAATTAACAAGCATAGTAGAAAGAAGATCATACCAAGGACCCCCAAAGCCGAGCTCATAAAATAGATCAATCCTCCCGCATGCAATTCCACAGAGGTTCAGTGCACAGGAGCCGCTCATGCGAATAGATCTCACCTGCTCAAAAGAGAGATTAATATACAATTGGGATGCCAACACAACTGAAGATCAGCATTTGAAAGTTCTGGTTCTACCTTAAATAGTAAGCGATTAATTCTCCCTGTGGTTGCATCCACTGTTAGGTTATCACGTTTTACTCCAACCTGCTCTTCCAGTACAACAACATATGAGGGCTTTTAATATAAAAAAGGTTTTAACATTTATCATGTTTGCCACTGTATAACTCTTCATTGAACTAACATATTTATGAAAAAAAATAGAATGCATATAAAGATTCCAGCTTATATATTTTCGTATAATTCAGGTGCTATTATGCAGGAGCATATAATATACCAAAGCATCATCTACGGTGACATTAACTAGTCTTTGAAACAAGAAAAGAAATTGTTAATCTATACCTAATTTCTACCTTTATCCCACCAGAGAGTATTCAACACAATATGCATGGTTATGTGACTTACATTCTCATCCTATAACATCTTATCATTACCAATTTCTAGTCCCATTTTTTAACTAAAACGTTCACGGTGGGCTTTATTTTACATGGGGATTGGCTAGAGAAACAACAAATCAGCCCATTCATGTAAAACAATGATAAACCACCATCCGTCAATCAGTCAACTCTATACCTCAGTTGCAAGGAGAGACTTCACAAGTTCGTTCTTAGATGATACTGCAGTAATTCAAAACATTATTAAGCACTAAATAGGATTTTTTTTAATCATTTAGAAACAATGAAGTTGATGCTTAAAAACAGAACAATCACCTTTTATGGGATTTCCATTGAGAAATGCACCTCCTCCACGTATGCCAGTAAAGAGCTACGTATAAAGAACCCCAAGTTAGCACACTTTCCTCAGCTAGTACTACTTAGAGAGCAAGTTTTCATATTTCAGCAGAAGCTAGACCATTCATAATTGTATCATCTATTAGAACAAGAGTCATGGCTAACCACTGGAGTTTAACATTAGTGGAGATAAGAATCCTAACCTCGTCAATTATTGGATTGTAAACAACACCAACTGTAGGTATCTTTCCAATTGTAAGGCCGATTGACACACAGACAAAGGGGAACCTATAACAGCAATGAGAATCAATCAGCATAGCGAAAATAAACAAAAATCTACAACACAAGAATTGACTATTACCCATGTACAAAGTTAGTGGTTCCGTCCAGGGGATCAACTATCCATGTGGGGTCATCAGTCAGCTCCGTTACACCATTAGCAGCAGTAGTCTCTTCCCCAATGAACTAAAATTAACACCGACTAAGAAAATTCAGAGCATGTAGAGAACAAACTAGTCTTAGGAGATATAATGCTATTCTAAGCACCAATGGTGAACTCTGCTGATACATCGGGATGAAGAGTTAACCTTATGAGTGGGGTAAAGCTGCTTGAGATCATTAAATATTAGATCTTCGCATGCCTTATCAGTTTCCGTGACCAAATCCACCTGCACTGCCCAACAGATTGGAAGATTAACAGAAAAGTAATGTTTTGATCATGAAATGTCACTTTGCTATATCTTGCACCCAACAGTGAGCTATCTCAACTCACATAATATAACTTTCTCCATTCATATTCTAATTCAATGCAGCATTTGGCTGCCACAGGCGAAAACTTATTCGAAACTCTTTAACCAATATGTCTTCGATGCTTGTTAAGTAATCAAATTTTAAATCTTTCACTTGAAACAATTACGCTGACATTGAATCAGCAATTATACTTCTATAATCCAATTACCCAAATAACCATTTGATTAAACACCTAAAAAAAGAAGAAAAACAAGTTAAAAGACCTGGCCTTTGTGCTCCACATGCTTGGTCTCGTAGAACCCTTTTCGAATTATCTGCAATGAGATCATACAGCACACAGATTGCACACTTTGTTTCAATTACTGCTGAGTAAAAATTAGATGAAACAAAAATTAGTTAAAGGAGCGGAGGGGACTGACCTGGCCGGCTTTCTTGGCTGCATCAACGGCGGAGGAGAGGAACTGAGCAAGCGAATCTACAACCCACCACCAGATTTTGCAAAACAAATTGCAGATTAATTTATATAAAAAAGACGAATGACAGAAAAAGGAGAATTTTATTAGAGATTAAACGATATGAAGAGAATCTACCATTTTCCGCCATTTTTACGGTCTGATGAGAGAAGCAAATGCAGATTGAGTGATACTAGGAGTCTAGGAGATGTTAACGAGTGATGGGGGCGATGTGTTCAGTGTTCGAGCTTTTCACGTAGCTCCTGAATGAAGCTACCAGGTGACTCAAACTGATTAAATAATTAAATTAAATATATGGGCCATTCGTTTATGGCATAAAGTATATGCCATTTTGCTTGCTGTAGCTATGCCAATGTTTTATTTCTTCATCATAAAATAAAATTAAATGCTATTTTTCTAGTTATTATTATTCTTAAAATAACCTCTAATAATATTTGAATATTTTTTTAGTTTTTTTAGAAAAATAAATATTAAAGTGTTGATAAGCTCAGTCGAGTCTTTGCTCATTGTCAAAGTCTCTCTTCGCGATTTTTATTGTAGTTATAATTCTATAATTCAATCCATTTCCAGATCTCGAGCCTATTGCAACTCTTATTCCTTTCTTCCCTCCAGACCCCCAATGCAACCACTTCTCCCCTCCCAAATCCCACAACCAAACATCGCATTCCTAAATTTTCATCCTCATGCCTCCATTTCCAACATTACGACAACCAATCCAACCCCTCCAGTCCAATTCTTTCTTCTGGTCTCCCATTTTATTTTTCAAAATTTTAAGTAACTATTTCATCAGTAAAATGTTTGAACAACTATTATGAATGATTAAACTAGGTGAATAGAAAATGATAAAAATATTTATTTAAAGGAATTGAGATAGTTGCAGGGAGATGGTAAGCAGAGATTTTTTTTTTTTTTTTTTTTTTTGGAGTTGGTGCTTAGCTATAAGAGAGTTAAAATAGTGTCAAAATTGTTAGTGAAACATTCGTATGACATCAATTTAAGGAACACAAGACCTCTCTTACGCATGTCACTTCAAATGATTTAAGGAAGACAGGGGGGTGACTTTGAAGAGTGATGGGGTCGAGGGATATGTGTTCATGAAGCATACAAATGGGGATCTGTTTGTATGACTGTTTTACCCATAATTTGCCCTCCATTAGTCACTAATAATATTTTTTTTAGTATAGCGATATATTTTATACTAAAAGGGGGAGAGTTTAGAAGCCATATAATAAACAACCTAATTTGATATTGAATTTGTCATCCACGTGATTCGAAACTAAGACCTTTCACTTACAAAGAAAGATGAATATCACCAAACCTTAGTACTGAGCGAGCTAGTTCTAAACATGTGTGGTTTCATTTTGAGAAATACTAAATGGATTCTCTGAAAAATGGGAGTCTCCAAGAACCCTCACCCTCTGCCATCTTTTTTTTTTTTTTCTTTTCGGTATAACGTTTTATAATAGTAGTACAAATTAAGATTAAATATAAAATAACAAAGAGTTCAACTTTTGAGAGCTACTTAACATTTCTCTGTTCCTTTTGGATGAGGGTCTGGGGAGACACTGTCCATAAAGCTTCGGAAATTTCCGTTCATTTGTATATATAATGATCAAATGGGTCCAGATCGAAAAGGAAGAAAACGGAAAAGTACATGAAGCCAAAGAGACATCCTGCACCACATAAAATACGGAGAAAGAATAGGAAACTACTACTTGGAGTGTAGTACCAGATTCGCTTCAATTGTATATACTAGCCTTCATGCAGGCATGTGCTCACGCGTAGAAGGTATTTTTTAAATTACAGTATGTTATATGTAATTTACACGTTTTAAATATATTTATATGCATAAATTGACAAAAGAAAAGTCAAATATTCGAAGTAAATGAATAATATTAAATCATGCTAGAAGAAACCCCTTACAAATCAATTAAAGCAGCTGAATCTACATAAAAAAATCGGTCTCTAAAGAATTTACATTAAGAATAAAGAAAATAATATTTAATAAATAACTGATTGAATCACATTATTGCTTGTTCATTGCGAGGCTTAGACCACCTCCTCCCTTTTAGTGTAGATAATATCGTTTGTTAAAAAAAAAATCATTTGACAACTAATTTTATCATATTATTATCTACGTGCGAAATACCTTATTCTTGCTACGCGTTATATGCGTAAATTGATAAAAGGAAAGTCAAATATTTGAAGTAAATGAATAATCTTAGATCATGTTAAAAAAAAACCTCTCATAAACCAATTAAAGTAGCTGAATCCACATAATAAAATCGATCTCTATAAAATTTACATTAAGCATAGAGAAAATAATATTTAATAAACAATTGATTGAATCACATTATTATTAGTCTATTGTGAGGCTAAGCTCACTCCTCCCCCTTAGTGTAGATAATATCGTTTGTTAAAAAAAAATCATTTGACAATTTAATCACATTATTATCCACGTGCGAATGATCTTTTTTATAACCGACATTACACGCCTCTTAAAATGTTTTGAACGTGTTTAAAAATAGATAAAATAATATTGAATGAACAATTGATTGAATCATATTATTGCTAGCCTATTGTGAGGTACTAATTAAAAAAAAGTACAAAATAAGCACTGTTAAAATGACAAAAATACCTCTGCATTATTTTGGGATGTCTTTGAATTTTTTTGTCTTGAGGGCCTTTTTATCTTTTTATTTTTATTTTTTGGGTTGAAGCTTGATGACACAAAAAATACTATTCACCTCTTGTGTTGGCTTTATATGTAGATGCCATGTTGCTGTAGCTATTCCAATGTTTTATTTCGTCATCATAAAATAAAATAAAATAAAATACTATTTTCCTAGTTAATATTATTCTAAAAATAAGCTCTAATAACAAATATTTTTTAGTTTTTGAGAAAAATAAATATTAAAATGCTGATAAGCCTAGCCGGGTCTTCGCTAGCCGTCAAGGCCTCTCTTTCCGATTTTTATTCTAGTTAGATTTCCAGATCTTGAGTTAATTGCAACTCTTATTCCTTATTTCCCTCCCTCCAGACCCGAATGCAACCACTTCTCCCCTCCCAAATCCCACAACCAAACCTCGCATCTTCTCCTGGTAAGGTCATTATAGTCATTTGATGGTAAATGCCACTGTGATGGGGGAGATAGATTCATAGAATATGCCAATATACTGCGTTCGTTATTCCTTGTTCGCCCGTGATTCATAATTTCACACGTCTCGTAATAACAGCATATGATTGGCATCCGGAAGAAGTGCCAACTTGAGGAACCCTATTTCCAAACCAGAAACCAGAAGATGATCGCTGTATTCTCATCGTTACAAAAAGATATGCTGCTTTGATCATGAGAAACGTCAACATATTCCTACTAATTTTAGATTAAATACGGAATCCGCCGCGCCGTTACACGCAATGTTTTATAAAAACTTCAAATACGAGTATCTTCTTCAAGTCTATTATACGCAAATAATACGACACTAGTCTCACAGTTGAGTGAATTTGAACACATTAAATTAATGCGTGGTCAAAAAGTTTTAAACATTGGGATAACCTTAAGTACAACATCGAACATTTTACCAATTTATTTATCTACCTTTTGCAAAAACACAAGTAGTAACTTGGCAACTACACAGGAAGAAGCAAGGGGGATAGAAGATGAGGCTCATTTGAACGTTGAATAGACTCTGAAATTCACAAATAGAACAAGAAACTCAAGAATCCACATACATGACAAAGTTCCCTCATGAGTCTTTAGGTTCCATGGCAGCTATTTCTCTCACTACTTGAGCTTTGTCTGCCTCAAATTGTTCATCCTCTGCAACAAAACATTTGAAAAAATTGTAAACACAGTGCCAAAATGACAAATGTGAATCAGAATAACGAAAATAAAAAAAAAACTCCCATCTACCTTTATCTATCTTAAAATCAGCAAACAGTCGTAGAAGTTTGCTTCTATTGGCAACAAGTATGCTCACAATGTCGGCGGGTTTATTTTGATTGGCAGCAAATAGCTGTGAACACTAAAACATGTTAATGAAAAAACCTAAGAGTAACCTCAACATTAACAAATCAAAATGTATGAACCAAACCTTGAAAACATGAAATGCTTCGATCTGAATGCTCTTGCTTGACTCCTGCAGATGGAACCCCAAAATTATGCATGTACGAAATAGGTATACCAAATGCAACACAAATGGTATGTTCAAGGGCTTGCGTAACTTAAATTTTAATTCTATTCAATGGCCTGGAAGAGGGAGAGGGGAAAGTTCATGAAAATTAGCAAAAACCAATAGAGTAGAGTTTATCCTACTCTGAGAAGGTTCATAAGGATCCTCAAGTTGTCCCTTGAGCTCACATATCGAGTCATCACAGCTGAGTTTGACCGATCCAACAAAATATCTCCTAACAACTGTAATTAATAGAGAAGCATCTTCAGCAAACATCATAAGAAGCATGCAGCTTATTTCCAAAAACATGATAAAACAAGAGAGTACAAGGTACTTCAATCAGCACCTCAAGGTCATGCATCATATTATGTAAGAGACAGCTATTTGTGGTCAAATATTTATCATACCTTAACAGCTTGTCGTCTGGTAATGTAATTGGGTGATTCCAGTAGCTTTGAGTTATACTCCGCAAAAAACTGTCATAAAGATGGAAATATCAAATTTTGGTTAATTGGCAACCACGATAATATAAAAACCGAAGAAACAACAAAAAGTGCAAACGCATGTTTCACATTGACCATTAGCATGTAATAATTGTAAGTTGTTTCCCAGTTCTTATTTTCTTTTCACTTGAAGTAATTCTAATGTAATTAATCAATAATTGTTGATGCACGTTTCTTATTACCCACATGCATGTGTTCTAGGCAGATGAAAGGACATACATGAAAACAAGCATTTGTACAAAAAAAATAAATAAAAGCAACCCTACCCAATCATAGTTCTTGGAAAGAAAATCTGCTACAGTAGATTTGTGCCTCGTCAAGAGCTCCTGCATAGAGATGTTACAAAAATCAGAATAATTCTAGTGCAACTGCAACAAGTACATGAGTTGAATAAATAGCTTTACAAAAATGAAATATATCCTCAACTGATTGAACAATGAAAAAGTAATAATAAAAAGTCGTTCTTCTATTTAGATCAGCAAACGACACTAGAACCTGCATCAGGCTCTAGTAAAAGTTCAGATAGGAATACTATGGACCAATAAAGGTACTGTTGGAAAATCTACCTATTGGACAGGGAAACAGATAGCATAATCAACATTCCCCACATGACAAAGCATTATTGGCTAAACAATATAATGAATCATTTTGAGAATTCAGTTTATACCAAGGGCTGCAACAATGTTGAGTAAACTTTAAAAGAGTTACGACTTTTATGAAAATAAACACATGACAATATTGTGAGACTAACTTAACCTTAAAAGTTGCAGCAGCATCTGCCGCAATATCGAAATTGGGGAGTTGTATATAATCAAAGAACTTCTTCATGTGTTCTGATTCTAAAACATATCTGCAAACAAAAGAAAAAAATTCAATAGACAATTACACAAGAGAAAAGTTAAATGAGATACAATTGAGGTGGATAAAAGCTATGGGTTTTAGCTGCTAAATGATCCAAATGATAAACAATTTCATATCCCACCTCCTAACAACATCTTTCATAGTCAAATCGAAAGTTAACCAATGAGCCAGTTCAATTTGCTCACCTTGCAACGCTTTGGTGACGTATGCACTCCCTCAACATTGCACCATAATGCAGAGCCATGTCGGTGTTTCCATACCTACAAAATGTGGACTTTAACAATACGATGCCAAATAATATAAATCAAATTAAGATGATATACGCAAGTGACCCCTTACCACAGTGGTGGAAAGGTGTTGTGCTCTTGCACAACAGGGTGGGTTAGACCCCGCCGGTGGCTAATCTAACAAAATTTATCGTTTGACAAAAAAAAAAAAAAAAAAAAGATGATATACTTTTTAAAACCTCATCTCCCACCCTTTTTTACATAACACAAGAATACACAGTTTTGAAAAAAAAAAAAAAAGAGAATAGAGATCTGCCCATTTTTCTAACTTGAAGGGCCATGCACAAAGAACATAATAAATGCCGTGTTTTCAATCTAGTGAGCTGCAAAAAAATTATAAAAAAAATGTACCTGAGAACCTCAAAGCATTAAAAAAATCTAATTAATCAGCACGTTTGTGAAAGCATCTTTTGTAAACCACTTAATCCCCAAACTAGATCTTTGACTGAGAAAAAATTGGAAAGGAACTCATAAATGCACTCGTTACATAAGAAGAAGATACTATGAGCACACTCCTGTATCTCTAAATTAAATTTTGAGAGTCCATGATTGAAATATTTGGAAATGCTCAAAGCATCATTGCAAATAGAGTGTACACTACAACATAAGAGACCAAGTATGCAAAGTACATGGCAAAGTGGCTTACCCTTGGATCAAAATATCCATCAAATCAATGTTCGCTTCCAAGTAATCAGATGCAATCAACTTGGACTGAACTTGTTGCCTTTGCAAATTTGCAACAACTTGAGTGGCATCCTTTCGAGCCTGTACAACGTAAACGCAGAACGGATAATGGAGAATGTAGGCAATACAATTTAAGCTGAAGGAACAAAAACGTTGAATGTTTACCTCCAAGTTCAATTTCGGAAGACATGTAATAAGAAGTCGAAGTGTGTTCTCTTTAAAAAACTCATGGGTCAACTGGGCACAAGCTTCTGAAACGGGTTCAGACTCACTATTGCCGTAGAGAATGGACTTCAGCTCCCTTATGTTTTTACATAGCTCTGACATCTGCTCATTCACAAAATCCATACACAATATGCTTCAATGCTCAACACATACACAAACAATATCGAAGAAGTAACTACGATGAACAAAAAAAAATTTCATTTGAACAAACTAATTCAAACAGAAGAAATTCACAAACTAATTTTAACTATTTCAGAATTCAAAATCGTCAATTTTCAATGAAATCCGAATGAATAAATTCCTTAACCTGGTTGCTAAAAAAAAAAAGTTTGAAAATATAAACTTTGATCATCAACCAATCCCAAACAACTTTGGTAATAAAAAAAAACATGAACAATCCCAAATTCCCAAGTTTTCACAGAATAGAATATAGAAACAAGGGAGAACCGGATCAAAATTTCAATCAGATTGTATTGAATTGGATCGATTGCTTTAATAGATGGAAAATAGATACCTTTTCCTCGCGTTTGCTTTCGCGAGAATCGGGAGCGCGCTGGGCATAGACAAGTAAATCCCGGGTCTGACGAACGATGTCGGCGGGGGTTCGGGGCTTGGACTTGAATAATCCCTTCATCTTGTTGCTGTTGGCGCTTTGGCTGCGATGGGGTCGTTTATCCTGATGCTGCTGCGGCTGTTGCGGCGGTGGTTGAAGAGAAAGCCTTGGCGCCGTCAGAAGAAGGCTGGAGGAGGCTCTCCGCTGCTCTCCACCTTGGTTGGACGTACAGATTCCAATCGTTGTTTGTCTGTCGTGGACTCCTAATTGTGTTCCCTAATTTCCTCCAACCCAATTTTGCCTTTACCTTTTCACCCGATGAATCCATGAATTCTATTTATTACTGGAAATACATAGTTAAAATTATATAATAATTATTTTTAATACATAAAATAATTAAAATTATCTTATTTAACGAATTATTGGTATTAAACAAGTTTTTTTCATTTTTTTTTCTTTTTAACTTTCAATTTCTTTTAGTTATTTTGTTTTCAGAAAATATCTTGGAAGTTGAGTAATCCTTATCCCACTAACGGTTGATAGTTGCTCTCCGAAATCTGGATAAATAAAATGGTGGAGAGGCGTTGGGATAAATTTTTATGTACAAGTTGTTAAATTTTTTTATTAACCTCAGTTTACTACTTTGAAGTTTCTTGATTTTCAACTTTTGGTGTATGATCTTTTTTGCGTCCAAGTCTAGTACCTAAAATCATAATTATGAGACACCTTCATCAGTTAAGTTTTCCATCAGAACCTCTATTAACTGATGATGTGGCGGCGCTCACGTAGATAATGACTGGATGTCACGTGTCAATATGGGCTCATGTGAATATTAAAAATTTTAAAAATTAAAAAAAAAAAATTCTGGGCATCCTACCTCACCTCTCCCGACCACCACATAGACACCACGTCATCAATTAACGGAAGTTCTAATAGAAAACTTAACGGATGTATAAAAGTGTCTCAGAATTATAACTTTAGGTACCACTGGGACGAAAAAAACTTCATGTACTAAAGGTTGAAAATTAAGAAACTTCAGGGTAATAAACTGAATTAACCCTAAATTTTTTTATTCAAGATCCAACCACTAATAATATGACACTTGTTGTATAGGGTCGTGTTTTCGGCACACTGAAAAAATTATTGACAGAGAGCATGTGCACAAAAAAGGAGAAATGTATAGTTTATCAAGAGCGCATTTTGCTCACGAAGTGGTGGTAATGCTCACCAACCTAGTTGTTACCATTTAATGCATTTAAATTTGAGATTTGTGTCTATTAACTATACAAATCTTGAAATTTAAACTTATACAACGGTGATGAATATGGTAGTAAGCAATATCATCATCACTTGAGAGTGGTGAACAAAAATATTCTCATTTATCAAAGGAAACATCAGCAATTAAGTGGGCCTCACTCATGCCAGTTAGAGTATTAACAAATTTCATAACGGATTTGATGGAAAATACAAAAGTGAAGCTAAAATCAAATTTCAAGTGCAAAGTTGCAAATTTTGAACTTTAAATGATAAGGTGAAATTCCAATAGGCATAGTAAAAATAAATATGCATCAAACACTTAATTATTTTATTTTGCCCATGATTATGATATGAGGATACCCCATCATAATAAAATATTTATCTACTTTTCATAATCAAAATACAACTTAGAATTTATATATAAAACGGAGATAGCTATGAAACAATGATAAGTAAACATTGGGTGTTAGGACTCTTCTCCTTACCTAGCCAATTGAGTAAGGTTTTCTATCCATATCCTGTATATACGATATGATGCTTAGGAATGTGAAGTTGGATGTGAGAGCGACGATGGACGATGTACTTTGGTTGGATATGGATGTGTCGAACACCAAGCCAAGTTGCAACTTTAAGTTTAATTTGGAAGTTGACTTGTTGAGGCTCATGAACAATATAGCATGGCTTACAATATAGAAAGTGTTATTGCAGCTTGGCAACGGCATTCACATGTCATGCCTTCTCTCCCACTCCAGGCTCCAACTTGTTAATGCTTTGCTGCCTAAAGCCCGAACCCCATATCTTCAGGTATGCATGTACACGCATCAAGTTCAGCTTCAGCCTTAATATATACTTTAAGATCATCACTCATTTCCAATGCATAATATCAAATAACAACTCCAGTCCTTCCTAATTTTTAGGGTAAATTACACAAAACTACCTCAATTATAGGTCAAGCGACACTTTCATACCTTATCTTTTTAAAATGACAATGTCATACCTTATCTTTTTAAAATGACAATGTCATACCTTATCTTTTTAAAATGACAATGTCATACCTTATCTTACGAATTTGTTCTAATGTCAGACATCCGTCAGTTTTTCTGTTACTTTCTCTATTAAGTGCTGACGTGGCTAGAAGCGAGGTCCATTTACTAATCCAATTGGATTAAAAAATAATTAAATATTAAAAAATTAAAAAAAAACTATTTGTTTGTATAAAATTGTGGGATCCACCTCTACAAATCCTTCCCCGCGTCCCCCCTAACCTACCTCCACCACCCTCTATCTCTTCCCCCCCCCCCTCTCTTCTCTCTCCCTGCAACCTGCATCCCTAAAATCCCAAAACCCATAAACCCTTCCCACCCGTCCCCCCCCCCAACCTTCCTCCACCACCCACCATTTTCGATGCCAAGGAGGCTGACGATGGCTTCACCCGCAGCTCCTCGAGCTAGTTCCTGTTCATGTACAAAAAAAAAAAAAAAAGCAATTCGTCTTCCCCACCCATGCCCACTCCCAAATAATACACACCCCTTCTCCTTACCCCGAGCCCACGCCCAAATCGGAGAAACTCCTTCTCGCTCTCTAATCCCTACCCCCAAATCAAAGACACTCCATCTCTCTCTCTAATCCCTGCACCATCTGGATTGGATAGGAAGGGTGAGGTCGAACTCGAGTAGGGTCGCCTTCTCGAGATATTAGAGGTTTGATGAGATTTTGGGTTTTGAGATTTTAATGGGTATTGGGATTTTGGGGATACATGTTGCCCAAAGAGAGAGATTAGATAGCAAGAGGAGAGAAAGGGTGGGTGGTGGAGGAAGGGGGGGAACGGGTGGGAAAGGTTTCTGGGTTTTGGGATTTTAGGGATGTAGGTTGCAGGGAGAGAAGAGAGAGGCGAGAGAGAGAGGAGAGAGATGGTGGTGGAGTAGTTTGGGGGGGGGGGGGATTTGTATAGGTGGATCCCACAATTTTATATAAAAAATAAAATTTTTTTTTTTTTAATATTTAATTATTTTTAATCCAGTTGGATTGGTGAGTGGGCCCCGTCTTTAGCCACGTCAGCACTTAACAGAAAAATTGATAGAGATCTGACATTGTAACAAATTCGTAAGATGAGGTATGACATTGTCATTTTAAAAAGATGAAGTATGAAAGTATTGTTTAACCCATAATTGAGGTAGTTTTGTATAATTTACCCTAATTTTTAATATGGGCTAATTTATATATATATATATATATATATTATAATATTTATACCTTAATCTTCCTCAATCTTGAAGAATTATCATAGTTAAGTATATCAGAATGACTACAATTCTTAGAAAGATGATATTAATTAACCAAACCCACAAAAGAAAATGAACGACTAAGAATTAGACATCAACTATTTCTTCGTTTTCTTTATTATATGGTGAAAGATGATAAACTTCAAGCAATCCAGAGTTCACTAGTGCATACAACGCATTAAAATATGAAATGATCATTGTGCTGAAAATTAGTTAAATTCTGCCAATTGATGCAAAAAAGAGCAATTGCGTAAAATGCTCCCAAAACCTCTCCGACACAAAGGCGTGATGGTAACCGACGGCAGAGGTGGCGGCAAGATCAGCCACCGTCTCTTTCTTGGCAGAAATGACAAGCAGATATTTGATGCCGTCCTCCACTACGAACTCGCCCCCTTGACGTTCACAAACTCCAACTGTTCTGGTCTTTGGTTTCCAATTGCTGGTTATAGTCCGTCACTGCAAAGTCCCCGATCTCTTTCAAATGGGGTCGCTGATGTTTACGGCTCCCAATGGCCGAGCAGAAGGTCCCATCGGTCCGAGGCAGTGGTCAGGAGGACGAGGGCGAAAAGGAGGAGGTATTAAGGGCGCATCATGACCGTCGTTTTCTTTATTTTGTTGAAGATTTTTTACTGCACACTCCACAAATGACAAGTGATGACCTTCACTGGAGCATGGCTGGATTATACATGTGACGCAGATGCATGTATGATGAAGGGCTCTTTATTTTTTCAGTACAAATTTAATAGATTTTAATTATATTTGTTGAACTCACCATATGCTTTGAACCTGCACTCCTTCGCATTAAGTTTCTCTTAATTTTGTGATGCGATTTCTTCCAATATTTGTATGCTACATTATTTGATTTGTGATTCTCACATACATCTCCTATAAGAGAATATGAACTTTATGAAAGTTCAGTAATATCCTTGAGGAACGTTTCAAATTCTCCATGACAAGGTCCTCATAACTTGTTGAAATCTAATCACTCATTTAAAGGTCAAATATGTTTTAGTGATATTTAACGATTATCTCTGACCGTCAATGAATGATTATACTTACAATGTGTACGTATTGTAGCTATTCTCCACTTTTAGGTTGCTAATGTCATTTTGTGCTATAATAAGCATGCATATTATGATGGCTAACGATTTTGTTAAGTCTCTCAAGTGGATCGTCTGGTGTAATTGAGAATACAAAGTTTTGGGAAGAAACTTGTAACTCAATGAAATCTAAAGGTTATTTAAATTTATTTATTTCTCCTCTTTAATTGTTAAAGTTATTTGTGAGTTTTTTCAAAGGAAAACTAATGGAAAGGGCTTGAAAACTTTGAGTTTTAACGATAAGGGCAAAATAAAATGTAAAGTGAATAGTAACAGTATTGATTTTTTTGTGTAAAAATATGATTTTTCGTTAAAGTGAACAGTACCGGAAGTTTTTTTGTTAAAGTTCACTTTTTCAATTGCAATGGAAAAGAACCAAGTATTGTTTTATTCATGTTAAGATTCATGTTTTGTATCTCTTTGAGGGGAGTTGGAAGAGGTGACCGTTTAGCTAGCTCCGCCAACCAATGCAAGGTTCTTTAAGAGTTGTCTTGTGCACCTCAAAGGGGTTGAGAAAGGTGACTATCTAGACTTCGACTCTTATGTGAAGTTAGTTATGCCCCTAACAGGTGATGAATTAAGCTTTACTTTGATGCTTATGATGGTTAACTATGATTGTATTTAAGTTTTTCACTCGATTAACAATGAGTTTTATTTTTTATTTTATTATTATTTTTTATTTTGGTGTGGTAACGTTATTAGAGAGTTTAATTATTTTTCTTGGGCTTACTTCTTGTACTCCGACACCGCGAACTCTGCGATCTCTTTCAAATGGGGGTCGCTCATGTTCTTTATGGGTTGCCAACCGCCGGTTATAAGGCCCCGTTGGTCCGCGGCAGCGGCCACCTGAGGAAGGAGGACGTGGCCGGGGATGAGGAGACAGTGAGGGCGCATCGTGACCGTTGATTTCTTCAATTTGTTGAAGTTTCTTTAACTGGCTCCACTCCACATATGACAAGCGATGACTGATGACCTGCATTGGGGGATGCAAGATATATAGGTGGCGGTTGGACGTGCATAACGGGCAGGAAAGTAAAGGGTTTGGCTGGCGTACATGGAAGGTTAGATACTGACTTGTGTATTTTGGTTATTACCAACCATTAATGAATCACTCGGGGATTTCCATCGCGATTGCCTTCATGATATATTTAGAGTAGGGTGTTATCCTTAAGTGGACTAAAGTTATCCGTCTTTATAAAATGAGGAAGCAAAAATGGTGAATTTTTCAGTATCCTACAATGCCCTCACCTTTATAGAAAAGTAATAGTGAACAACTACCCCAAACAAAATAGTAATTTTAAAATAAATCTTCCAACCCAGGAGACCAATATAAAAGAAAATTAGATAAATCTCAAGGGACAGACATGGTCAAGGGACAAACAAGGATGTATCATCGATCATGCTTGTGAAGACGGAGAGTAGCGACAATATATATAGGATGACCTGAAAGCACGAGTGAGATTCTCTTTCCTACAATTTCTCTAACCTTTTCTTTTCTGCTCTTTTAACACTTTTTAGTTTGTTTTTCTCTCTATTAAAAAGTTAACATAAGATGTTGACGAAACTTAATCGTGACTATTTACATAGGAGAGGGAAAAAAAAAAGGGGAAGAATTCTACTCTTTGAAAGCATGTTGGCAATCAAGGTTTTACTTTAAAGTAAATTAACAACATAGGTAACCAGACTCTTCATAAACTCATGTAGTGTCCATTCATTCCTAATTTAAAATTCATTCTCTCAAATGATTGCCTCGAATTATTTATTTATTTCATCTCACTTTTATATCAGCAAAAAACTATATGGATGACCAACGTGATGGATAAAATACAAATGCTTGTTATGTGGTTTGGAATTTAATCTGCATCATGTCAATATTTTTTGGCAATTTACTAAAATGATCAAAAAAAAGGTTTTTGTCAAACAAGGTACCGTTTGGTACGCAGACGGGATGTGATGAGACAGAACGGAACAGATGTTCCACGGATAATGTAAATATTGAAAAAGATAAGGGGAAATTTTGTCTAAAAATGTTATAAATTTATGTTCCATAGATGTGGAACCAGTCGTTCCAGTGAGGAGGTGGAACAAAAAATCAGCCAAATTTTGTCCCATGTGATGAGACAACCCGTTCCACTGTTTTTAGGCGCACCAAACGTGACGCTTCGTCCCACTGCGTTCCGTCCCGTCCCACGTACCAAACGGTACCCAATAGATTTGTTAGATTAGGTATTGGATTAGAGTGCCGACATGATTCGAACCCACTTTGTGGTGTAAATACAACACTCATCTCCACCACTGCGGTAGATGGACACTTGTAAAAATGATCAAAAATTAAATCTTGATTGTCTAACTGATGGGACACTCTTATAAATCCATGATCCATCATTTAAGGATTTAATATTGAAGGATAACCCATTTTCCGAATTGCGATATTACAATTAGGGGTGGGCACTAAAAATCGAAAACCAAAATCAAAACACCAATCAAATTGAATTGCACCGAACAGTTTGATTTTGTAGTCTTAAAACGATTTTGATTTGAAACCGAACCACAATATAAGAAAATGATTTGATTTTGGTTTTGACTTTTAAAATGTTCAACCATGAGGCTGCAGGGGCAGCCTGCATAAGTCAAATCAAGCAACCAAAATACTAAAAAAAAAAATAGAGTGGTGATATACCCACTCCAGTGTCTTATTTTCTCACTCACCTTATATTTACACCCATCATAAAAAGTGAAAAAAAAAAATCATATAACTATTTTCCCACCCAGCATTTTTCCAAAATAACCCTATATATTTATTCTCCAATTTTTCCTTTGCTTTTAAAAGAATTATGATAATTAAAAAAAATTATCATTAAATAGGAGGGTGGTAGAGGTAGATAATGGAGTCCTCAATTGCTTCCTCAGTCTCCGTTACAAGCTTATGACGTTGTGAAATTCCCTTTCCAAACGCCTTTTGCTTGACTGCTATTACGCCTTTTGCTCGACTGCCATTACGCTTAGGTAGTTGATGAATGGAAAGACCCATCTGAGGAAGCTCTTGCTGGTGGCAAAGGAATATCAATGTTGTAGCAAACTCAGCAATGAAAGCTTTTGAATGCCCATACCTGCTTCTCATTGGCACTTGCAAGCGGGGTCTTTACCCTTCACAACATTAAGTCTTCTTTGCTAAAGCCAGAAACTCCTCCATTTTCAGCCCCATAATTTGATCGGTTTTTAGATTTTTTTCCTTTTTTTTTCTTTCTCATTTATGTATTTTAGGTTTTTGGCAATATAACTAATCATGTGGCAAGACATGATTGGGTGGTCTTTAGATCTTTGATGGTCATTTTCTACAAGGATAAAGTTGTCAATCAAATAACCCATTATCCTACCAGGATAGGCACGTGTTGGCTGACACCCGAGGGTGACGAAAGCCAATTATTAAGTGCAAATGCTGAAAATAAAGGATAGATAAGACTTATAAACATAAAAGAATAATTAATATGCATTTAAGGAACGTATTCAGAGCATACAACTAACTAGAACACTAAAAGAATAATATAAAATTTAATGAAACAAAGGATGAATCCTACACCGAGAGGACTCGAAGATGCCGATGCGGAAGTGCCTTGACACCGGGATTGTATGCCTCGATTCTAAGTCTTGAAGGGGGCGCAAAACAAACATGAGTGGACTAAGTTGATATATATATATATACACACACACACTAAAACAGTTATCAATGTACTAACCCCCAATTTTTTTATGAAAACACATATATATCATGATAAACATAGGTTTTCCGAAACCTATCATGCCGTGTAATGTCTCAAATCATAACTTGTATATATAATAATCACTAGTGAATGTCCAATAACACTTCAGGCCCCATGCAGGCTCCCCGTCTCTGAGTAGACGGTCAGAGGAAAATACACTACAAGCCCCATGCCGGCTTCCCGTCCTTGTGCTAATAGCTAGAGGAAACACACTTTAGGCCCTATGCCAACATCAAACCGTCACCCGGGATGGACCAAAATCTATCCCTACGTCCCGTAGCGGAATAGGGACCACTAAGGAAGTACAAAACCATTGAACATACATATATTGAAAAGCAACTTCATAGTATAAAGTCATCCATTATCTATACTATAAAGAGGTGTTCGAAACATGTTCTAAATATCATATCGTCATCCTTCAGATATTCTATAAGAACACGGGTTATAGGAAAAATAGTAATAATTCAAAATAGAATCAGTAAGCATGTTATCTCATAAAATGTTTCATAAAACATAATCATTAAATCATGCTTTTCATGTATGCATTTCTACTATTAAAACATGCATTTTTAGAAGGGGTCCACTCACAGTACTTCGCCATCGAAAAGCCACACAACCTAGCGAAGAAGGAAGCGCCACACATAATTGCCCCTAAGCACATAAAGGATACATTTAGTCAAACTCTACTTAAACGACTTAATTTTGGAAAATGGACATCGGAAACGGGTTCAAGATGTCGAAATTAGCCTAGGAGAGGTTTTGAACGAAAACCTGAAAAATCAACCCAATAGTCAACGTTGATTGTTGATCGGGTCAACGGTCAGACCGGGTCCGAGTCAAATCGGGTCAACCAGGTCTGGGCTTGGATCTGGGTTGGGCCCTAAGGGTTTTGGGCTTAAGGGTTAATTGGGTTTAGGGTTTAGCTATTTAGGTGGGCTGGGTTTAAGGGAAAAAGGGCTTAGGGTTTTAAGGGTTTAGGATTTGGGCTTAGGGCCCCAACCGATATGGCTTAAGGGCCTTTAAAATTAAATAAGAATAAAAATAAAACAAAACTAAAAAGATATGGGCTTGGGCTTAGTGATCCGGGCCAAAGGCTTGGGTTTGGGTTTCAGACTTGGGCTTGGGTAAATGGGTTGGACCTTGGGTTAATGGGTCTGGTTGGCCCATTTCCAGGCCGAAGTTTTGGCCGGTTTCCGGACAAACTTCAAACGCCCATAACTTCTTCGTTACTCAACCAAATCGAGTGATTCAAAAAAGCAAAGTTGTAGTACTCAGTGAGACGAAGAGATTGATAGCTCGCACACTGGACAACTTACCGTGATTTGGCCGGAAATTGCCTCGAAATGGGTGGTGCTTGCCGGAAAATTTGGAAAAGCTACTCCGAGTTATTTACTGCAATTCAAACGTATACACAACTTAAAACAAGTTTTGATCTAACCCTAAAACACATTCGAAGGGTTTTTAGAAGCTTACCAATGTTGGAAAATCACGAAACTCATCAGGGAAGACGATGAACAGCAGTACCAGCCGAATGGAAGAGAGGGGTTTGTGGTGTTCTTTCTTCGAATCTTAGTTCGCAAGGGTGATGGTGATGGTGTTTAGTTATTGTTATATGGTATGATGATGAGGGAGGTGAGGGTTTGCAAAGAGGGAGGGCACAGATGAGAGGGAGAGAAGTGAGGAAGAAAGAGAGAGAGAAAGGGAGAGTCATAAAAAATTCAGAAAAAAAAAAGGTAAGGATAAGGGAACCAGGGAACAAATCAGGGGGTGGACCGCTTGGGCACACCTATTAAGACCCTAAAAACAATTTTTAAATAAAAACCCAAAACTACCTTTAAAATCGAGAGTGGGGTGTAACACTTAAACGTTGATAAAAAAAATTCCAGGAAAGCAAGCGACGCCTACACTCTCGCCGTTTTGCATATCAAAATTCCCAAATTCTTAACATAAACGTCTGTACAAAAAGCTTGCTATGTAGTGGCATCCAGATAAAAGTGTTGAGAATAGACAAGAAGCAGAGGACCAAGTTCAGTGAAATTGAAGTTGCTTACGGGATCTATATATCCCACCGAAGCTCTTTTTAATCTTCCTTTTATATTGGCTTTTTGTTGCAAGAAACAAACCTAAATTGATGGACAACACGTATCCCTCTGCCTCTTGAATGAATCCTTTTTCAGGTTCTTGTTGACGAGGACAAAAGTACCAGATATGATAGAGGTGAAGATATTGAAGAAATGCGAATGGGTAATGGTGGCGGCGGTTTTAACCCCTTTGGTGTTGGGATACAGCAATTTACATTCACTTTCGAATGGGACTTTCCTTCCAGTGACCATGGTGGATTTGACTTGCAGTTTTGATTTTCCGAAACAACGGACTCCTCTTCCATGGTTCAATGGTTGGACCAGGGGCTGGGAAATTTTGGAAGCCGAGAAGAGGAATTGGAGTCCAATCGTTGCTTGCTTTCTTGGAATTTTATTTTTTAACAATAATGTTATTCTTACAATATTTTTGTACCATAATTATATACCATCTTAGTTGACATCTGATATGGACAGCACATTATCTAAATTAATTAGCATTTAATTTCAAAATGTTAATCAATAATTAATAAAAAAATTGTTAATTAAATGATGATTGTAGTATACGAGGAGTCTCATTCTTCCATCTAAGATTATTTAGGTGTTTTAATCAATAAAAAGATTAAAATTAAATGATGTAGCTTGTCCAACTCATCTGCCACCTAAGATGGTAAAGAAATGTGGTATAAAATTGTGGTAAGAATATCATTACTCAAAAAATTTAGGAGATAACAGATCAGTAAATAGAGTTAAGGTTAGCAAGTGGGTGGACACGTGTCACATTTTTAGAGAAGTCACAGAGAGACCACAAGGCTTTATGGTTGCAGAAGATTTCATCACCTTAAAAATTCTTAAAAAAAATAATTGTGGGTGGGCCATAAGTCTTAAAAAAATAATAACAATAAGTAATTGTGTCTTTTGAAGTAAAATATAAACACAAATGATATATTTGAGTCTAATTTTTTGAAAAATATGTCTGAGAAAAATATTTGTGCCAAATGGGCACATTAGTTGGTGCCCGTATAGAAAGGAAACAACTACAATTGTTTTGTGTGTAAAATTTGTTAGCCACAAACAAAATAAATAATTGTGTGTAAATTTTTTTATTTTTATTTTAATTTTTGTTGTCTCTCCTCTTCCTTCTACCGTTGTGAGAGTTTGCTGTTAATTTCTTCCTCCCTCTTCTGTCGCCGGCCCTGGCTGAGTCCAGGGTTGGTGGTTGTCTCCCGTTTCTCATTTTCTTCTTTTATTTTATGCATGCTCCTTAGCTTGCGTTTCTCTTCTTCCAATCTATGTTTCCTGTCCACTCCCTATTTCTACTCATTCACCATCCTTTCAATCACACCTTGCTCCGTCCTTCCTCTATCTCACTCTATTTCGGATCTGCATACCACCTTTCTTCACGTAACTTGTCGCAAACCTCTCGAAATGTGTGTACAACTCTGGCTTCGGTGGAAACACCACCACCTTCCATGTGTATGCCTTTATTGGCACTGTTACTGGCGGGATCTCCTTCCTTCTGGTTTCATTAAATTTGTGGCTTAGACCACAATATGTGGCTCAGATCTATTTGGTGCTTGATGGAGGAAGATTGGAGCTTTCTTTTCCACCACTTATGGGACATCGGTTAGCTGAAGCTCTGGTTTCTGTCGGGGATGGTGGTGCACGATGGTGGATTCCGGTCAATGGTGGTTGTGGTGCAGGCTACTCGGGCTTGTTTTCTTCTTTGTTTTTCTATTTGGGCCCAAGTTTGTTGGGCTTTGTTTTGCTTGGAGGGCTAATTTTTATTTTGTGCTTGACTTGTAATTGAGCCTCCTGTGTTGTATGGTCGTTGTGTTATTAATGAATTTACCTTTGAGCCAAAAAAAGAAATTTGTATTGAAGTTAGAACTATAATATTTTCTGCCATAGCATGACAATTGTGTTTTAATCCAAATAGATGAATTTGGATACTTGAAAATAAAATAAAATTTTCGTGTACCACTTCGTGTTCTGAGCAAACTAAAAAATTTCTTGCAATTAAAAATCATGGAGTGTATGACTCATTCGCGGAATGCGTGAAATATAATTTGAATAAAAAGAAAGGAAAATTTTCAAACAAAAACCAAAACCTTAATGTTTATAAGACCATCTCTAACCCTTGGGTAAAAATCTAAAATTTTTAATTCAAAAAATTTAGTTTTTAACTAAGAAACAGTTTTTTTGCTCTAACCATTTTTGGTTAAATTTTTAGTCCGAGATTATTAAAGAATGAATTTAGGATAATTTTTTTTCTTAAAGTAACTTAAAAAAAAAGTTATGTAGACTATCCTAATTTAATTTTATGAACATTCCAACCTAAAAATATTTAGATTCCGGTAAATATTGAAAAATCACTAAACCAACACCACGAAACTCGTGGAACATTATGAAAGAATATGAAACACATGAAAGATCTTTTTTATAATTATTTTAGCTGTTGGATTTAAATTTGAACCATTAAATCTTTTTTTTTTTACCGTTGGATTTGATCATATTAGATCTTAGCTGTTAGATTATAAATAAAACTAAAAAAAATACATGTATATGATGGCCCAGCCCACCAACACAGGGGGAATTTTGGCTTAAATTTGCTCCAAAAAAGAGTTCTGGGTTACAACTCATATTTGGCCCAGGTTGGAACAAGTTGAGGTAAGTTTAGAGCCTAAAGTTTGAGTTTTACTCCAAAGTTGGAGTAGGTCCATTATGAATGACAATTTGAACTTAATTTTTGCCAGCAGAGGTTAAGCCTGGATTGGCGTGTAATTCTCTCTATCTTCGCCCCACTGACGTGAGCTTTCTTTTGTATCCCCCTGTGGATTTGTGTTTCTAGTAATGCTGAATGCGGATGCTGATCTGATTGACTGCCTTAATATCACTCTCGATGACAACCTTGACTTGGAAGAACGTTTTGACAACTCCATCCATCTTGTGGGGAGGCTCATTGCGGACAATGAACCATCCAAAAATGTGTTTAAGGAAATCTTGCGCTCTACCTGGAACAAGATGGGCGTAGTTCGCGTCCTCCGTGCGAAGGAAAATATATGTGCTAGTACTGTTGGGGAGGAGGAGGTGGCTAGGAAATCCTTGGTTTGTGAAAGATTACACCTTCTTTGTGAAACTGTGGCCGTCTTACCACTCTCTGGATGACATTGAGGCTGACCGGGCCATTTACTGGATTCAGGCTCATGGAATCCCGAGAAGTCACTGTACATAGAAGAACACCAGAAACTAGGGTTCTAAAATTGGCTCGTTCTTGAAGTGAATGATCCATGAGAAACTGGGTTTCGTGGTTTCCTTCGATTGCAGGTGGAGTTCGAAACCAACAAACCCCTCCATATCTGTTTCTCATTTCCATGCCCCATCTGGGGATCTTATTTTCGAATCTGATGAGCTTCTGATTTTGGAGGCTCTTCAGGACTCCTCTACTAATCTTTCCCATATCGGGCAGATTATAGAATATCAAGGATCTTCTCCCAACAATCATTGAAGCTTCATTTACCCATTCTCATCGCCAGGCCAATGAAGCTGCTCATCACCTTGCATGGTTTAGTCTTACAGTTAATCAAGATTGTATCTGGAGTGTTTCGCTTCGGGGTTTCTGTTGGATGTTCTTCTTGAGGACACTCCTTTGCCTTGATTGGCTTTGTAAAGACCTTTTATCTTGAATATATCTCGGCTATCGTTTCCTTACAACAAAAACATGAATATACCTTTTTTTAATAACAGAAACCCAAAGTTTTCTTTTTCACGAATAAGGAAGATTGTTTATTGTTGCACGAATAAGGAATCTGTGCAAAAAAACACGTACAAGATTGTAATTATATAATTTTTTTGGTTGCTTTCGACTTATAACAGAAGATTGTTGATTGTTGTAACAGTACGGAATCCGTGCAAAAGATGATATTTGTACATTATGCACAAAGCTGCCTAGTTAAAGTTTTTAATGGGAGAAGAAAAGGTCGGTGGGGTCATAACTTGTGAATGAAATAACTTTGCATTTGTAACAAATTCCCAAGTTTTGATATGAAGTGCAGCAAAGATGCGGAGTACAGAAACCACAGAAAAGATTAAACCACAGAAAGGATGTGAAGTACAGAAACCACAGAAAAGATTAAAGCACAAAAAGGATGTGAAGTACAGAAACCACAGAAAAGATTAAATCACACCAGTAACTGTAGCAATTCAAGATCGCCTAATGCTAATCACATGAAACTTTTAATCAATCTAGAAATAGTCCGATGATCATGTGCGCCTTAGGTTGAATGAGACGAAGTTGATGCTACTGAAGTCAACTTCTCCAAAGTGGGGAAAAAGACTCTGCCATATCAGAAATGCCTGCCGACTCTTCGAGGGAACCAACAACATTGATGTCGCCAGTGGGCTTGGCAGGTGGACAAACCTCGTCAATGATTTTTTCGCCAAGAAGTACAGAACCCTTATCGCTGCTTTTACCCCTGCGAACGCTCTGCGGCTGCTGCGGCCGTTCCTTGTTCCCATACTTCTTGGTGTCGCCTTCTTCGATGACGGTAGACTTGGACTGGTTAGCCGCAACACTCCTCTTACCCCTGCCAACGCTCTGCGGCTGCTGCTGCCGTTCCTTGTTCCTGTACTTCTCGGTGTCGCCTTCTTCGACGACGGCAAACTTGGACTGGTTGGCCGCAACAGCCGAACCCTTATTGCTGCTCTTACCCCTGCCAATGCTCTGCGGCTGCTGCTGCGGTTCCTTGTTCCCGTACTTCTCGGTGTCGTCTTCTTCGACGACGGCAGACTGGGACTGGTTGGCCGCCTGTTGCTCGGTGTCGCCTTCTTCGACGACGGCAAACTGGGACTGGTTGGCCGCCTGTTGCTCGGTGTCGCCTTCTTCGACGACGGCAAACTGGGACTGGTTGGGCGCCTGTTGCTCGATGTTGCCTTCTTCGACGATGGCAAACTGGGACTGGTTGGGCGCCTGTTGCTTGTAGTCCTCCTGGACGTTTCGGATGGGATTTAGGGACTGGTTGGGCGCCTGTTGCTTGTAGTCCTCCTGGACGTTTCGGATGGGATTTAGGACCTGGGAGGCTGGGACGATTACAGAGTAAAATAGATCTGATTAAAATTTGTAATAAAAATTGAAAAAAAAAAATGATAAATCAAGATATCCGTGAGGTGGTGGTCGAAGTTGAGAGGAAGGGATGGTGTTGGCCGGAGACTCGGAGTTAACTTCTGAGAAGCTGCGGTATCTCAACTATCGCGATTCAAGTGGGAAGAGTCAGTCTGGACTCTTGGAGAGAGAGATCGTGAGGGAGGAGAGTGAGAATTGACGATCGACATACTAGAGGGAAGGCTGAGGAGAGAAGAATCAGAAGATTCATCATTCAGTCTGGGAGTCGGTCTTTTGCGAAGGTGAACGGCATCCGTGTGTGTGAGATTTGAACAGCATAGATGTAATCTCCACCAAAAGACACTAGGTACGGTTCGGGCCCTATATTCTCGTATTGCAGAATATAATGCAGTATTTTATTGTAGTTCAACATTCAGCTTATAGACTTACTGGGGGGGCGCTCTTTGCTTGACGGCTCTTTGCTTGACAGCCAGCCCATCCACCAAGCAAAAGCCAATGAAAGCGGCAGAGCAGCAACAATTGAAGCAAGCGTAATCAATGCAACACGTTGACCATTATTTCCATTGGAACTAATTTTGAACTCTGAAATTAGTGGGAAAAGTATGATAATACGTGATTGTTAATTTGAACAAAATAAATTAAAACGAAATCGAATCACGGAATAAAGTATTACCAGGAGTCACAGAAATAGCTGATATTAGAGGTCCATTAAAACTAGGCTGGTATTGATACGATCCCTTTCCAGGCCAGTAAAAGTGGATGTTCAATAGACCGCTATCATTTACAACCACAGCTGAAATATTTTCAGTTATTGGTTCACTTCCGTTCTTCTCTCTAATGTTGACATAATTTAGTCTCCTCACATCCTGCAACACAATTTACTTAAAATAAGATGATCCAATAAATAAAAGTAGAATGATGTGATTGTGATCATGACCAAAAAAATAAACCGTTACCTGAATATATACATCAAATACGCGTTTCCTTAAACTAGTATAGTCTTCCTTCTTAGTGTATACAACTTCATTGAAATAAAATGTCACAGTATAATTGCCTTTGAGCAGACAAAAAGCATAATACTTGAGAGATACCGGGGAAAGCCTAGCTTTTTCATACAACGGTGCCTCAGTTGCCTCAGTAATGGGAACTCCACGTGTCATGCTCTTGATGTAATTACTAGTATTACTTTCTGGTACACCATAGCCTCCGGAAATGCTGTAAGCCCAGTTTTCCTTTGGACTTGTGTAAAAGAGGGATGTGTCAGTATCTTGATCATATTTATTCCCAAGAACAGTTGTTTCTTCACCACCACAATTAATAAACAAGGAATGGTCTGCAAGAAAAAATTAACATATATCAGAATATATTCTGCAACATTTAAGGTCTCGTTTGGCACACCTTATAGAGTACTCGATAGGACTAATTATACGAATCCAATTGTTTGGTGCAGTTTCTTATTAAATAGACTCCGGATTAATTATCCTGACCTCACCTATTATATACTGCTCACGCCGTTAACTAATACACTCTAAACCCTCTGTATTATTTAGTCGGGTAGGAATTTGCTCGCTCTCTCCGTCCCTTCGATCCACCGCACCCACCACCAACTCTTGACGCCGTGTCCTTGGCGAACTACAAGGCATTGCTGAAGACCAGCCGATGCCTCGCCGACGACCGCACCATCGACGAATTGATGCCCTAATTACAGATTTGAGGAGGATGGTGAAAGTTATGATGAAGCAGGTTCTCTGTCTTTGCATCGGCTTCGTTTCGTCCTCCAGAAAAGGGTTTTACAGACTTACCCAACTTTTTGTGTTTAGAGCTTCTTTCAATTTGGAAATGCAAAATTGTGAGCAACTCTGTTCGGTTTGCTGGGTTGGGGAAGATGCGGTGGCGAGAAGCCGTGTTCAGCAATTGAAGTGTTCACGAATTGACTAAGGGTGGGGGTGGGTATGGTGTTTATCGCCGGATTTGAATGAGGTTGGTGTGGCGATGGTGTTTGTTGGGGTGTTGGGTGGACAAGGGCGCTGAATTTTTTCTTTCTGTTTTTTAATTTTTTAAAAATATATTAATAAGAAAGTTTAAAAGAAAAAAAATAATTTGGAGGCAGAATATTTCATCACAAATTTGGGTTTTCTGTTTGTCCCTTTTTTTTCTCATTAATAAAATTAATAATACTCCGAACTATTTATTTGGGACAATACCAAAGGCCGTATTATTTATAAGTCATTAGTCTAATACTGCACCAAACATCCGATTAATTTAGTCAGTATTATTCAATCATATCTGACTAAAATAGTCAGTACAACCCGAGCTGCCAAACAAGACCTTAGTTTGTAATTTTCATGCTGCGAAGAATAAACTTACACTCTGATTTGTTTGCAGGACAGTATCTGTTCTTCATTTCAAATGGATCCATCCTAAAAGTAGTTACCAATATGTTATAGAAAGTTCTGATGATCGAGTCTCTTACTAATACAACAGGAAAAAAAACATACATTTGTGGCTCGGTGGTTGAGGAGTTGCGGCAGCATGCAAACAAGTTCCTGAATAAAAGTTAAGGTCATGAAACAAAATATTTTATAATTGATACTGCCCCCAACTTAAGTGATGTGCAACAATAATTGTGGAGTTTTAAACAAAATGCCTCGATGCAATTAGTAGTGGAATGTGGAAGTGGAACCATTCAATTTCGTCAACAGAACGACAAGAAAGAACATATCCTCACAGTAGTTGTTGGTTGCTTGATGCTAGAGAGCCTCCTGCCGAAAAATTGTTGAACGAAAGATCTCTAAAAGATAACATAACATGCGTCAGTCTCATTAATTAATTTGTACATATGAGCAAAAACTTAAAACTGTTACAAATGAAAGTTCTTCTAACTTCAGTTCAAAATATGAAGACATACATCCTAGTTTGGAAGTCCCCACGTTTCCGAGGTGCGATTGTCTCGTTAAGCTGTATCCAAGGTGGGATTGTCCCATCAAGCATATTTCCAGAGAAAGACCTGAACATAATTAAGCGTATATATCATATTAACGCTTGTAATTAATAAGACTCGTACCTGTAATTAATCTAAATTCTTCCAGTTAAGAATGTTATTCCTTTACATGTCAATCATATTTGAACTCATAGTCTGAGGGAGGCCACCAGTTAACTTATTGAAGCTCAAGTCTCTGCAAGACAAAACACAAGAAGGACTAACATTAAGGGAGTTTTGATCAACAATGGTATTAAAAAAAACTCAATTCTGGTTCCGTGTAATTGGCTATATTGTGAAATAAAAAAATAGAAAGGTATATCAAACGGTGCTTAATTAATAGTCCGATCCGATGATGAGGTTAAGGGTTTGTAGGAGATCACTTCTATAATGGCTAAATGTACTTTCTGGCAGTGAAAACTACTTATGACTGCGTTTGTCACAAAAAGTAATAAATGATTTTGATTCATAAAAGTGTGTTCTGAAAAAAATAGTTTTTTCAAGAAACACTTCCAAATGCTTTTACACGAAATCACTTGAACTTTTAATGATAAAAAACTAAAGTTTTTTTAATGAAACCACTTCTAGCATAAGCGTTTATGAGTATTAAACAAGCCCTAAAACTGATTCAATTTTCTTTCCAGCCAAATTAACAGGACAACTCCAAAAACAAAATTACAAAAGTGAAGTGAAATTACAGGTATCTTAGAGATGTCATTTCTTCACCAATGTATTCGGGGATTGGGCCGGTGATTGAGCAGTTCCTCAGTGTTCTGTAGAAAACCAACGTGAAGAATGAAAAATGAAGTCTTTGGGCACAAACTGGGCTAGAAGCAATTATTACAACAAACCACTCACAGAGAAATGAATTTGGCACTGTTGGCGATTTTTGGTGGTAACTGGAAACTATTATTTGCCAGGTCACTTATCAACCTGCAGAGGAATAAATATATATACATTTTCAACCTCTAATCATAATATATAGAAAAAATTAGTATCCGGTCCCTAATTACTAATGTTCATTAACTGAAATCTTATTAGTTTTCAGATTTTGATCCAAGTTCCTAAGATTAATATAATAATGAATTTACATGTCAGTTACATAATTTTTTAAAATAAAAATTAATAATTAATTTAGGATTTTAATACTCACACCTTTATTAAACTCCTAACTAATTTTTAATCCAAAACATTTCCAAAATAAATAAAAAATTAAAATAAGTTTGTACCCATTAGCTTTTTAAAAAATGTTTTCAAATTTTTAATCTTATATGTACCCATTCATGTAATTTTTTCAAATTTTTAATCTTAAAATGTACCCATTCTTAAATATACCAATTTGTTATATGTAAAATGTACCCTTTTTTGCTAGCAAAAAAAAGTACCCTTTTTTTTTATATAAAATCTATTCAATTTTTTTTCTAATCCATTTTTAAACTTATATGGATACATTCTTTTTCTTTGATTTGAGAATGTATTAATGTTAAGTTTTATCGAAGAAATTTACTAATGTTATTAAGCCTAATATCTATTATTTTTTTGTGTGGTTTTGAAGAATGTACCGATGTTTTGATACAATAATTTTGTGTTAATTTTGATGAATGTACCCATGTCTGTATACACACACACAATAGTATAATTTATATTTTAATATTTTTAATCCCACAAATTATGGGTTTTTATTTAAAATCTCATTAACATAAACAACTATAAATTTCAATTTTTAATTTAAAAAATATGGTAACATAAATAGAAATAAATTATCACATTAATTTCAAGAACTTAGATAAAAATTGAAAACCAACAAGATTTTAATCAAAGAATATTAATAGATAAGAACTGCATATATATTATATATTATAGAACCAGCAAAGTGAAAGAAAGAGGAAGTTGTCCTATACAGATACTGAAGGTTTTGCAAACCGAATATTTCTGTTGTCAAGTTTCCTTCGAAATTGTTTCCCACGAGCACCCTGCACGCCGTGTAAAAAAATTGTCTTTTTAAGAAACAAAATTACTACCTGCTAAGTGTAAGGCTGAAAATTACTTACAGGGTGTTGATATTAGTCCACTTGGCTATGGTTTCAACTGGTAAGGGACCAGAAATGTAATTCCCGGCTATCGAACTGTATGCATTCACCAGTCACCATCATATTCTCTTAATTATTTAATTAATGTGTGGCAAACCTCAAATTAATCATTGACCGGAATGAACACTTACAACTTTTTCAGGCTTATGAGGTTGTCATAACCTTTTGGAAATTCCCCACTCAAATTATTGGCTGACACATAGCTGCAACAATGAAAGAGACACTCCTATGTTTATTACTTTTGCATATTAACTCTTGATTATTATTTCTATTTTATTTAGTTTTTAAGCGATGAGTTTGGCTTTTTTTTTTCTTTTTTTTTTCATTTAAACTTACAAGGTTGTGAGATATTTCAACTTTCCGAGGCTTTCTGGAAGAGGACCAGACAGCTGATTCTCAGACAGATCCCTATGGGAAAAAATGACAAAAGACTTCTTAGAATTAATGTTTCAGAAGATTAATTATATATATATATATATATTATCTAAACATGCATACAAATAAAATCACAAGTCTATAAGTATAATTATATGTGGTGTAAGCAAAGAACAAACATAATTTTAAGACGCAAAAGATTTCCAAAATCCTTGGGAATTGAGCCTGAAAGCATATTAAACTGCAGATTCCTGCAAAAGCCCGAGAAAGTAAAACATGCATGAAATGAATTAATGAATCACAAATTAAAATCTGATGAGGTGGAGGAGATTAAGAAAACAAGTAATTAATTAATGTACTCACAATTCAGTAAGTTTCGTCAGTGAACCAAAACTTTGTGGTATACCTTGGCTAAGCAAGTTGTATTGCAGATATCTATACATAGAGCGTGGAAATGGCTTGATAAGAATTTTAACAAAACCAATTAACGGAAATTAATCAAGATGACTCTTCATAATTATATTGGCGATATCAAGCCCTTACAGATATTCAAGAGAAACCAAGCGCCCTAAGCTTGCTGGTATTGAACCATTGAGTTGATTTCACGATAGATCCCTTCATACAAAGAACCCCAATTTTCACGAGTACGTACTAAAGCATCCAGTTGATTGATTAACAATGAATTTCAATGTAAAACTATCTAGTATATATTTGTTGGAGCAATATTAGAAAATATGAAAATAATAAAAGAACTCCAATGATAACAATCATACAAAAATTCAAAACATAAATTATGTACAACATTAATATAAACAACTAGAGAGAAATTAAGAAGGACCGACAAACTTGGAGATTGAGGCTTGCTTAAATGCAGTCCTGAAGATAGAATTTCTTTCTTACTCTTGTGCTTATAGTTCGGTAGGTGTCCGTCTCTTAGGATTCAACAATCTATAATTCGAAGTTGAAGCACTGTGTTGAATGATATACCACATCAGCAATCCACATCAGCAATCCACATCAGCAAGGTTGTTATTCTGTCAGTTAGATAGTTAGTTGGGATTGTAGGAAGATATAAGGTGGTTATGAGTTTGTTAGAAACTGATTAAGACAGAAATGAGCATGTATAAATAGAAAGGTTCTCTCTAAGACTTGTATTCCAATACATTCTGAAATATACAAATCATCATTCAATCTTTTGTTCTCTCTTTCTTTTCTCTGCTGCTTTACTTAAAGATTGTTCTGTTCTTCTTCTTAGATTCATAGTGTAGTGTTAATATGGTATCATCGCCATGGGTGATCATTTGGTTTCCGCTGTAGTCTCTCTGGAAGTTTGGTGATCTATGAAGAGTGTTCGTCTTGTGGGCACGGTTTATATGCTTCGATATGGAAGTTTCTTGGGTCAGGAAGAGCAGTGCACGCCAGGTGTTTGATGTTTTGTCTCAGTGAGTTTTCTGTTTGGTATTTTCATTGCTTTACAAGGCCGATAGCCAACTGAATGTTTACATAGGCTGATTGCCATTTTCTTCTTGATTAGTATACTCTCTCCTTAAAGGCCGATTGCCGGAGTTAGTACGGTTTGTAGTAGTTTGATATTTTTCCTCTGTTCAAGGCCGATTGCCAAAGAGGATTACTTTCTCCTTAAAGGCCGATTGCCGGAGTTAGTACAGTTTGATATTTTTCCTCTGATAAAGGCCGATTGCCAAAGAGGGTTGCTTGCATTGATCTTGTTTTGTTCATCATATACAAAATCTTGGTTGAGAAATTCTTGAAATCTTGATTGTCAATATGTCTGCAAATACCATAGAATCTGTGAAGATAGAAAATCTTTTGGGCATGCTCACTGTGAAGTTGCAGGATGATAATTTTGTTAAGTGGAATTTTCAGTTTCAGTCTGTTTTGCGTGGGTATGACTTACTGGATTTCTTTACTGGTGATAATCCCTGTCCACCTAAATATGTCATACATACTGAAAATGGTGTGACAAAAGAGATCACTACTGCGTATAAGACTTGGGTTAAACAGGATATGGCTTTACTCAGTTTGCTTATTGCTACTTTATCTGATGATGCAATGGAGCATGTTATTGGCTGTAAGACATCACACGAGGCATGGAGTGCTTTACAAGATCGTTATGCCTCTGTGTCAGTTTCAAGAATCAATCAGTTAAAGACTGAGTTCCATACTGCACAGAAAGGCGGGGACTCGATTGATAAATTTTTGTTGAAATTAAAGGCTATAAGAGATCAGTTAATTTCTGCTGGAGAAAGAGTTTCTGACAATGATCTGGTTATTGCTGTTTTAACTGGATTACCACAAGAGTTTGATATGATCAGAACTGTGATTTTGGCAAGGGAGACACCAATTTCTTTGAAAGATTTTCGTGCACAGCTTCTTAGTGCTGAACTGACCATCGACTCCAGAGTTTCAGTTCTTACAGGTTCAATGGCAGCAATGTATATGGATGGGGGTAATGGAAAAGGCCATTCTGGTTCCTATCAAGCAAATGGTACTTATCATGGTGAAAGCTCTGCTATGGGGGCTAGTGGTTATCAAGGGGGTGAAAGTTCTACCATAGGGACTACTGACTATCAAGGAGGTTATGGGTTTACTGGCAGTAATCAGAGGATTTTTCCTTCTCAGAATAGAGGGTCATTCAATAATACCAGGAACTCTTATGGAAATAATGCTTCAAAACCTTATTTTGGCAACAAGAATAAGGGGTCAAATAGCTCCTTTTCTGATTCAGGCAGAAATTCTCAGTCCAGTTTTAATGGTCAGTCATCTAATGGTGGATCAAAGGGTAGTTCAAATTGGCAGAATTGGAATGTGAATACTACTTATAGATCATCAATCACTCCTGAATGTCAAATATGCTCACGGAGAGGTCACACTGCACCTAATTGTCATTTCAGAAGTACTACTCCTGCCAATCAGTATCCAATCTTGGTGTGTCAGATTTGTGGAAAGAAAGGTCATACTGCATTAGAGTGTTTTCACAGGAACAATTATGCATATCAAGGGGCTCCACCACCTCCAACACTCACTGCATTATCTGCACAAGGTCCATCTAGTTTCTCTCCACCATCAACTGAGTCTCACCCACATGGGTTTTCTGCTGCTGATACATGGGTGCTCGATACTGGAGCTACTCACCATATGACTGCAAATCTTAATAATTTGTCTCAAGCTACTGCATACACTGGAGATGAAAAGATAATCATTGGAAATGGTCAAGGTTTGGATGTGAAGCATATTGGTTCTACTAACCTTTTTACTCCGGTTCATTGTTTATTCCTCAAAAATGTTTTACATGTCCCATATATTACTGTGAATCTTTTATCAGTAAAGCAATTATGTCATGATAATGACTGCTGGTTTATATGTGATGATACTGTGTTTTTCATACAGGACAAGGCAACCAATGTGGTAATCTACCAAGGAATGAGTGATGGGGAACTCTTTACAATACCTGTGACAGTGTTTTCAAGATCTGGCTCTGTGAATAAAGGAACACAAGGTGTAAAAGCTGGTTTTGTGGGAAAGATGATCAAGACTGCGATTTGGCATAAGAGGCTGGGCCACCCTTCTGAAGAAATATTGACTGCAATGCTAAAAGCAGCCAAAGTACCAGTTAGTCTAGATTCTTCTCAGATGTTATGTACTTCCTGCATTTCCAGTAAAATGTGTAGGCAGTCTTTTCCTGTAAAACAAAGTAGTGTTACTTTTATGTTTGAAAGAGTACATTCGGATGTATGGGGGCCTTCTCCAAAAGTATCAATTGAAGGATATAGATATTACATCAGTTTTATTGATGAGTTTTCCAGATTCTTGTGGATATTTCCTTTGGTTAATAAATCTGAAGCTGTTTCTGCATTTATCAAGTTCCATGCTTTTGTATCCAATCAATTCAACACTGCCATTAAATGTTTGCAAACTGATGGAGGAGGAGAGTATATGAGTAAAGTGTTTGGTGATTTTCTAGAATCAAAAGGGATTGTTCATAGAATATCATGTCCATACACTCCTCAACAGAATGGCATTTCTGAGAGGAAACACAGACATTTGGTAGAAACAGCATTGACTTTAATGTCTGAAGCAAACTTGTCTCCATCTTTCTGGTATCATGCTTGTTCATATGCATCGTTTTTAATCAATAGAATGCCAAGCAAAGTGTTACAAATGAAGTCTCCATATCAACTATTGTTTGATAAGGTTCCTGATATTCACAACTTAAAAGTTTTTGGAACTGCAGTATATCCATTTCTTAGACCTTATAATGCTAATAAACTGCAAGCAAGGTCTGCTCAATGTGTTTTCCTTGGTTATGCTTTGGGATATAAGGGTGTTGTATGCTACAATGTGGAAACAAGGAAGATGATTTTATCCAAGCATGTAATTCATGATGAATCAGTCTTTCCATATACGATCTTGCACAGTACTAAGGTCAGTGACAGTTCAAAGACTTCGAGTATAACTCAGAGGCCTATTGTTGTTCAGATTCCTATTGCTACTGTTCTAGAGGATCAGAATACTCCGAGGACAAATAATGGTGAGGCTGTCCAGGATATGTCTCTCTCTATATCCGATCATGGTGCACATTCTGCTGACAGATCAGGTTCCTTGAATGAAGTATCCGGTTCAGAATCTTTATCACTGTCACAGGGTATCTCATCACTTCCAGATTCCTCTCTCATCACTCCTAGCTCTATTGGTATACCACAAATGTTGCCTGTCCACAATGATACACAGCTTGAGGTAATTTTACCTTTTTCATCTCCTATATCTTCTAATCTTGGTGAATCCAATAATGCTTCTGTTCATCCAATGGTCACTAGGTTGAAGAGTGGTACAATACCACAGAGGAGTTATAAGGGCTATTTAGCTACATTTCCTGAACTTCAGTCACTCCAATTGGCTGAAGACACTTACTTTGGTGGAGGTTTTTCCTTTTTGGCTGTTCATAGTGATGATGCTGAACCATCAACTTTCAGAAAGGCTGCTACAATGCCACAGTGGCAGAGTGCTATGCAAGACGAGTATGACTCTCTTCGGGCTCAAGGAACTTGGGAATTGGTTCCACCTCCTAGTGATAGGACTATTATTGGCAGCAAATGGGTCTACAAAATCAAAAAGAATCCAGATGGCACAGTTTCAAGGTACAAAGCCCGGTTGGTGGCACAAGGTTTTTCCCAAGAGAAAGGTGTTGATTATTCCGAAACCTTTAGTCCAGTTGTGAGACATACCACAGTTCGAATTGTCATAGCATTGGCTGCTATTAACCATTGGGACTTACGCCAGCTTGATATTAAAAATGCATTCCTGCATGGTGAATTGCAGGAAGATATATACATGAAACAACCACAGGGATTTGTGGATGTCACTAAGCCAACACATGTCTGCAAACTGATTAAATCTCTCTATGGGCTTAAACAGGCTCCAAGAGCTTGGAACTCTAAGTTTACAAGCTATCTACCTGCCATGGGATTTAAAGCTTCAACATCAGATTTCAGTTTATTTGTCAAACAGTGTGAAAAAGACATGGTCATTCTACTTCTCTATGTAGATGACATTATTATTACTGGTTCCAATTCCAGTACAGTTCAGAGGATAATCACAGAACTGTCTGAGGTATTTGAGCTAAAAGATATGGGTAGATTGACATATTTTCTTGGTTTGCAGATCACTTATAAATCCAATGGAGATATTGGGGTTAATCAGTCTAAGTATGTCAAAGATCTTCTTCACAAGGCCGGTATGGACTCCTGTAAACCCGCATCAACACCATGCAAACCTCATACTCCTTTGCTTCTAAATGAAGGAGATCCTTTATCAGATCCTACTTTATATCGCAGTATTGTTGGTTCACTGCAATATCTAACCTTTACACGGCCAGATATTGCATATGCAGTAAACACTGTGTGTCAATTCATGGCTAAACCAACTGAGGTCCATTTTGGGGCAGTTAAAAGGATATTACGGTTTTTGAAAGGCACTATGCATCATGGAATCACATTCTCCGCTCATACAGAAGTGGGAATTCATGCATTCAGTGATGCAGATTGGGCTGCGGATTTGAATACCAGAAGATCTGTTACTGGTTATGTGGTCTATATTGGATGCAATCCAGTTTCTTGGCAATCGAAGAAACAGGATTCTGTGTCCCGTAGTTCTACCGAAGCTGAATATAAGGCCTTGGCTCATACAGCTGCTGATATAGCATGGATCAGAAGTGTGCTCAAAGATATGGCTGTCATTTTAAATTCTGCTCCTGTGATCTATTGTGACAACAAATCGGCTATTGCTATAAGTGCAAATCCAGTATTTCATTCCAGGATTAAGCACTTAGACACTGATTACCACTTTGTACGGGAGAAAGTTCAACAGGGAGATCTCCAAGTTCACTACTTGTCCACTGAAGACCAAACTGCTGATATTCTGACAAAGGGGCTGCACAGTCCATTATTTCTCAAGCATTCTTTCAATCTCAAACTAGGAAACCCAGTTGAGATTGAGGGGGGATGTTGAATGATATACCACATCAGCAATCCACATCAGCAATCCACATCAGCAAGGTTGTTATTCTGTCAGTTAGATAGTTAGTTGGGATTGTAGGAAGATATAAGGTGGTTATGAGTTTGTTAGAAACTGATTAAGACAGAAATGAGCATGTATAAATAGAAAGGTTCTCTCTAAGACTTGTATTCCAATACATTCTGAAATATACAAATCATCATTCAATCTTTTGTTCTCTCTTTCTTTTCTCTGCTGCTTTACTTAAAGATTGTTCTGTTCTTCTTCTTAGATTCATAGTGTAGTGTTAATACACTGCAATCTTCGGATTATGGCGAACCTTATATATTTCATACTCTTAAGACACAACTTGGAATTGAACAACAAAGAAAAAACATAGAGTACAAAGGAATACTCTTATGTCCGGTACGATCTAATTAACTCTCTGTCTCATTCTGCTTTTACACGGCTGAGATTAAGAGTTATAAAGAACCCAAGTGACTTCTAGGAATGGTTGTAGTGGCTGCTCATGAATTGATGCCACCTTTTCATCTAATTCATACACCATTACAAAAGTCATGTCTTTTGCATAATGGTACTGCTTCACTATTTGGTTTTATTAAGAAGCCTAATTATATGCACTTTGCGTCAGTGACATATTTTTTCATTCAATCTTTGAAATTAAATATTATAATAAAAATTTCCAACAATATTTACTTACAGGACTTGGAGATTCGTCAATTTCCCAAAGGTATCTGGTATTCTGCCATGAATTGTGTTGTTGGATAGAATGCTTTTGATATGATATTTGAAAGAAAGAAAAAAAAAACAAAATTTAATTAGATTGAACTTATAATATCTTTAAACCCTTGCTCAATGAATATTTTTGTGAAGGGTAGTTCTTTTTACACCCGAGAGTTGTCATGAAGTCTGCAATATAACATAAACAACTGAAATTACATTAAAGATTGGTAGGCAGACAAAGAGTGAGATTAACGTACAGGTAGGTTAGGTTTCGAAGACAACCCACACTTTCATGAATAGTTCCAGTTAAACCTAAGTAGCTCATTCTACTGCCACACAAAATGAGTCCACACAAAAAAAGGTTAGTATACCACTAATTAATTAATTAATTAATTATGTATATATATGTATATATTAAACAAGATTTAACGTGTATATGTGAAATATTGTTTCATACATACATTCCAGTGATCCGGCATCCACTCACGTTAGTGCAATGACATTCGATGACAAAACCATAAGTCCAGACTACGTCACTGCAATATGTCGTTTCAATGATTTGCTCTGGCCTTAGCTCTAAGTTGCTCATAAAGACACTGAGAGCATTCACTGCCAATATTTCATTAAGTAATTAATTGATAAATGCGATGATCAAGCCTCTTAGCTGAAATTAATTAATTAAGCATGTGTTTGTGATCCACTTTGGGTTATATATAATCATGTTTGAAGGCGATAAACTTAGAAAGTTAGCTGATGATAAAAACAGAGAGTGAAATTGGTAATGAATACCTTCTTCTGATGGCAGTAAAAGTTGAGGCTGATCGGCTCTACAGTGGAATTTGAATTGAGGCCACTGTCCAAGTTGCCAAAGTAGAATATGGTATAAAAGAAGCTTACTAAGCTGCTGTCTTAGAGAAGGCTTACTCATTTCTATTGCTCGCTCGTCACTAGTTATAGAAGATAGATTGCTCCATCAATGTCGATTGCCTATATATACTACCAGTGGCGGAGGGAAGAAGGGACCAGGGTGGGGCTAGGCCCATCCTCACTTTATTTTTAGCCTACTTGTTCTTTACTGCAGCCTTTCAAATTCGTTTCGCATCCCAATTTTTACACTAATATTTGTATTTTACTCTCTCATCTCTCTTGCAAATTATTTGTTTAAATTATGATTTTGTTTTTTGTTAAATTGATCTATCGCAATTTTTTTTAATTGATTATCAAATTTATTTTGGATTTGTAAACTTGAGCGAGTATTTTTGCAATATTGTGAAGAGCAACCTATACAATTGAATGGGTGATTTTGTGGATAAATAATTGTTTGGTTACTTATATTGATAAATATATTTTAAATAGTATAGATGACGAGTCTATCATGATACGGTTTCAAAATATGAAAATTCGTCGAGTACAAGTATGATTGTTGTGAATTATTATCGATGAATTTATTATTTTGGACTCATATCATATTATATTTGTTTTATTTTATTTTTTGTAATTTTGTAGATACTATCCGTTTAGATTTTTTTTTAACATTTGAGGTAGTGCTATTCACACATCATTTTCACCTCTCACACACTTTAGTTAAATTGTTAGAAAATTGAGAGATGTGTGTGAGAGATAAAAATGAATGTGTGGATAATATCACCTTAACATTTGTGAAATGTTCCGCCTCACATGAAATCCTGGTTCCGTCACTGTATACTACAAAGCCACTTGAAAATGTAAAAATTTAATAAAAAATCCGAAAAATTAAAAAAATTTAAAAAAAAATTGATTTAATTTTTCTATAAATATTTTATCATTATCTTCCATCTTACACCACAATTTTATATTTTCTCAAATACCTTGGGTTGTAATTTCTTATTTAATGACACTTGGTACAATGTGACCGATTAAAAATTCTATCCAAAATTACAAATAAAATTATTTTTTATTTTTTATAAAATAAAAAATACTAATATTTTATTGCCTATTGCCATGACTATTCAGTTTAGGGGTGGAGATGCAAAAGGTAATGACTGTTCATTAAAGACAATTATTGTTTATTGGAGGGGATTGAATAGGAAGTTTCCCTAGGGGGCCTTCCTTACGCTGGAGTTGCTCTTAGGCTATCCTCACTCGATTGCTCAGTCGGGTTGTGTAAGGCCACTGTAACGACCCGAAATTTCTAATTCAGAAGCAAATTACTAAGATAGGCCCCAAATTCATTTTCTTAGCAAATTTCACTAAAAGATTTATCTCAGGTATTTTATTATGGCTGCATCTAACCTTCTCATTAGATTGTTTACGTACCCTACTAAGAGATCAAACCATTCGTAGTTCACATTACACTCTAGAACAACATACTAAAACTTCATTTCAATCCAACGGTCAGATCTCCGCCAATCACAACATTCGAGTGGCAGTCGACGTTTTAATTTACTAACTTGCAAATCCAATTCGAGAAGATTCATACGTTGGATTCTTGGTCCGTAAGTTCCTAAGGTCTTCAAATATTATGTACTATAATGTCTCGAAGTTTGGTGACGATCCAACGGTTGAATGGTTGTCAATTACGAAAAATCGTACGGCGATACAATTATTCGAAAATTTTGAATATTCGAATCATTGCATCAAATTTCAACGAACGGACTTTGGATATGGGCTCAGGACATCAAGGATGTCTCGCTGTCCAAAATCCATGTAAACAGATTTCACCCCACGCGCCGCCGCGCGTGGTGGTTTCCGACGACCGAAAACCCTTTTTTTTTTGTCTAACTCCAAATTCTACCAAAATTTACAGGACGATAGAGCTCAACAAGAGGAACAAGTTTTATATCTACCACGAAGTCCAAAAGTGGACGGAAGAGGGTCAATTCCGCTAATAAAACCGGCGGGTGCCTAAAGCTTCCCGGTGTCGATTCGTCGCCCACGGTGGTCCAACGGGATCAAAGCTGGTCGGGATTTACTCCTGGGATGATGGGCTACAAAACCCAAGTTGTGGCATTGGCCATCGCTTTGCCGATTCACCGGAAAAATGAAAAGGGTGGCCGGAGCACCATTGGTTTTCATCGGGTTTTATGGCCTCACACCGCCACATACGGTGGCTAATCAAGGTCGTTTGTGGTTGGATTACGTAGAAGGGAGTGAGAGCTTCAAGATGGTGGTGGTGGCGTCAAAAAATTCCACCTGAATTGGCTGGAATCGACCTCGGAAAATGGAAGGTCGCGGGAGGACAAATTGAGGTTTTTCTGGGTTATTTGGGCATTTTCACCAGGTTTCCGAAGTGAAAACCTTCTAATTTCAGGGTGACTAATTAGTAATTATAGACTCTCTACTAGTAGTAAGGCCACATGTTTAAAAAGTCTCACTACTTCCGAAGCTCGTAACTTCTTAGTTTTAACTCGGAATTAGGATCCGTTTGCATCTACACGCTCATTGGGTCGTTCTCTATTCAAATATATTTAGAAATACAATAAAATATATAAGGATAAAATACGTCCTCATAAAATTATGTTTAGTCAAGGAGAGACATTTTCGTCTTTTCACTTTCCGATAAATTTTTTTCCACATAATCATATATTTAAAATTTTTCAGGATATTACAGCCACAAGTAGCCCGACTAATTTGGCTGGGGTGGAGAGAATTTTTCGGATTTTGGGAATTCAATTGCCTAATTGGTTGGGCCATTCGGATGAGGTGGACTTGCTGTAATAGAGATAAACTCACATGTGTTGGAATCTTGATATATGTCACTTCAATGGTTAAGATAAATAAAAGAGTAATATTTCACTTACTACATTTGTATCACATCTCTAATAAAGATAGGACCCACTAATACATATAGGTCATATCTCTATTACAAAGATAGTACAAATATTGTAGGAAAAATATGATAAGAGTTAGCATTTTTTGTTTTTTTGTTTTTTTGTTTTTTGTTTTTTTTAGAAAAAGGCCTGATTCAACATTCAAAACTTATTGAAAAATGTAATGAAGTTATGCACAAGTGATGGAAAACTAAAACCTCGGAGGTAATAAGTTCTAAACTCGTGAAAAATACGTGACTCCAAACAAATCAAATCAATAGCTCCTTAATTGTATGGAGCGAAGAAGTGCTCTTTAGTTTGGATTGTATTACGTTGATGCACAAAATCAATGAGGACTTTAACACAACAGAAAGTGTTAAGTTTGTGACATTCGATAGATTGTTTCGGTCATTAGTATGGATAAATATGTAAATGGATAGAGATATGGAAGCAAATACAAGATGTACGTGGTTCACCCAGATTAGCTACATCTATGGAGTAGAGGAGTTCTTATTAATTGTGAAGGGTTTACACAAGTACATAGGTTCAAGCTCTCATTTTATGAGTACAAGTGAATGATTTAATACAAATGACATTAGGGAATATTGTGGGAGAATGATCTCTCTTTTATAGAAGAGAGTTTCTAGCCTTGTTCTGCTATTGACACGTGTCGTATTGTGATTGGCTTCCGATGTTGACACGTGTCGCGCTATGATTGGTTTCTGATGTCGACACGTGTCGCTCTGTGATTGGCCTCCTGGTTGGAGGGAAACTCTTTTGGGTCCTTGACAGTATAACGTTGACCGGTGCTCGGTAGTTTCGGGATTGGTCAAATATGGTACAAACATATTAAATAAAGTATCAATGTACTTATGACGGCTCGAGTTGATGACTATACATGAGATGCACATCTAATGTTACACTATCGTATTTTTCATATCATATTTGTACTAATTCTGTAATAGAGGAAAATCTCAATTGAAAGTGATGTAGAACCTTTTTAATGATTAAATTACATGTCCAACAAAAAACATGATTAAATTACATGGGAGAGATTATATTCACACATCCCAAATTACTTTATCCACACTATTTTTATTTTTTAGTATTTTTTAATATTTTACACATCACAAACATTTGATAGAAAAATATTAAAAAATTAAGAAGGTATAGGAAAAGTATTTTAAGGTGTGTGAATATACTTTCAATGGTTGAGATGTAAATTGATGACATGGAAATTAATTTGATTAATCATTTTTAAACAATGTACATCACTCTAAGACCATCTCCAACCCTTGGACTAAAAGTCAAATTTTTTAGCCCAAAAAATTTAACTTTTAGCCCAGGGTAATTTTTCTTTTTCCTTTTCTTTTCGCATTTTCTGCTCTCTTCTATTAATTCTCACTATTATCCATGACACCCAATTAAAACATCAATGACGTGTCTTGTTAAAAACGTCATTCATATCGTTTAAAGACGTTTGTTAAGGATTAGTGATATTCACACTCATTTTTATTTCTTACATATTTCTCTTAATTTTCGACCGTCATATCAAATGAATTAAAGAAAATCAATGAAAAAAAATTAATAAGGATGTATGGGAAGTAAATGGTTCGTTTGGGTGTGCTTTTAAAATGACTGAAAACGTTTTTGGTGAAAATATTTTTGAAACCAATCTTTAGTCAAATCCAAGTAAAAACTTGAAAAACACTTTAAGTGATTCCTACAATAAAATCCTAAAACCTACACTTAAAGTAATTTTGAAACTCAAAATCAATTTCACTAAAACTGTTTTAAATTATTTTAAAATCACATCTAAACGAACCCAAATACAAATGTGTGAATAACATTTTGTTTTTAAAAGGCGGAACAATTAAAAATTTTACCAAAAGAGAACAAGCGGAATAAATGAAGGCAGCACGATACTTGAGGGCTGCGGGTCTGCTGTCCAGTAAGTGGTGTCTCTTCTATATCTCCTCTTTTATTTTTTTGACACGTCATACCACTTAACTCTGTGATTTTTTAATAAATTAAAATAAATAAATAATAAATGTTCGTCTTCTCTCGTTCCAGTGTTTAACCATTTTTAATATGTTTTTTAAAACAAAATCTTCACAACAAAACCCAACACTGGGAGCCCGGAAAAACCTCATTTCCAGTCTCGTCCGCTATTTTCTTGTCTGTTCAAATAATACCCAATCGTGATCGACCCAGCCCGTCAAACAACAAATTTTATGTAAATTTTGGTTTGAGGAAGGAAGAAATTTGGATTTCGTGTAGATGGGGGAGGCTTTGGCGAGGAGTTGGGGTAGCCGTTGCTGAAGTGGGGTTGGCTGGCGTGGGAGACTGTCGGGGTCGGGCTAGGTGGGGAAGCGGTGGCTGTAAGTTTCTTCATTTTCAGTTTTTTTATTTTTTATTTTTTTATTAAAAGTTAACAGGTCAAGGTTAGGTTTAAATGACTAGACACGTGTTAGAGAAATAAAAGAGGAGACAGTGGAGTCACTAACTTAGGACAACACGTATTTATCACAGATAAATGAATTTGAATTTCGAGATTAGTGTAATGAATAGGTACAAATTTCAAAATTTAAATTCATCTAAATGTGATAAATAAAATAATGAGTATACATTACACTAAATAATGATGAGTAAAAATGGACTCACAGCACGTAGCCATACTCGAGTCTCTTCTTTCTCTTGCTTAGTCATACCCCCACCTTCAAAGGGCCCCCATTAATGAATTGTGAGATTTGATTATTTTGTTTCTTTTTTGGGCAGAGAGAATGGAGAGATGGAGAGACATTAAGGCTTTAATATCATTTGTTGCTGAAAATTAAGGACTGCCTTTAATTTAGGTTTTGCTATAATTGTTGTTTTGCAATTTGGACAAGTGTTTCTAGTTTCTACTTTAATTTATTAATCTTTTTGTTTTGTTTCATGGTTTCTTTTATATGTTTACTAATAATTTTGTTAATTGATCACATGTTTTAAAATTTCTTTTAAGGTAAGGGATCTGGAGACACATGTTTTTAACGCATGTTTTGACACCTAATTTGTAGGATCCATTTCATAATGTATTTCAAAAATCCGAACAGTTCATATTTTAGTATATCATTCATATATTATCCTTGCAAAAAATTAGACAAATCTGAAACCATTATGACATTCATTTGTAGTAAAGAAAATGGACGAATACAGTTCTACAAAGACACATTAAGTTTAATTCAAAGGTCATATGGTTTTGAATTTGAGTGATTTTTGGTAGACATGATCTTTGAGAGAACACTAAAAGATTAATCGTTCGGATCGTTGAAATACATTACAAAGTAGGCTCTACAAAAACGTGTGTCAAAAGCGTGTCTTCGTATCCCAACCCTTCTTCTAATTATGATACTAATATATGATAATTTTTTAACTATTTCAGTATCCTTTAGTGAAATTATGTAAATCTGACTTATTAATTATATCGGAGCAACATGGCATGCTTATAATTTTTTAACAGGACTCCTTGTGGAGCAAAAAATAATCCCAAAAATTCACAAGGCGACACATGAATGTTTACTCAAGAAAGACAAGATTGCCCTCATTAAATGGGCAGGGCTCTCAAACATCCCCATTCACAACTAAGCATCACTAAAAGTTCAAGCAGCAGACTACGACTGCTTACAGCTCCTCTGCTCATGGGATGGAAAAGTCAAATGTATTAAAGATAAGGATTAATTACGAAATCCTATCTTTAATACAATTTTAAATGAAGACGAACACATCAAGTAAGAATCCCTATCACAATCAATTAGGGATATTCCCATCGTCATTCCAAGATATTATCTCCTATTTAATATCTTGGAAAAATTCTTTCCTTGCGGATCCTACGGATGACATAACTTGGCCAATAGGAAGCCGTCATGTGTATGGCAAAACCCTACACCCATGGCCGGTCATCTCCTCCTATATATACCCGCATATTTGATTGGAGTTTTGCTTAACATAATTAGGTCATATCTATAAACAATTATTATCCTGACCAGGGTCGTCTCTGAGATTTTAGAGGCCCTATGCAAAATTTGAAAGAAGGCCCCTCCTTAAGATAAGTTTTTTTTTTTTTTTAAACAATGTATTGATGCTAGAAAACAGTCACTTAAATCAAAACAAATTTTAACACTCGCTGAATGCTAGTTTACAAATGTCATTAATTATAAGTAAAAAGAGTTATAAACATAACCTTCACTAAATAATCAAAAACTGTTCATTCTTAATTAAACAACCAAACATGAAAAACAAAAAAACAAAAAACTCTAATTTTGAAGTTTCACTTGAACATATAATATTATTATATATATCGTTTTTCGGGTGTTATTATTGGCATACAAAATATCTCTTTGTACTCCAAATTTTTATATTTAAAAAGGAAAACAAAAATTACTCTTATAAGAGGTGCACAAAGAGATTTTAAAGTACTAACACAAACAATTTTTTTTTTAAATATAGAACTGATTACATAATATTAGATAACAAAAATTTTGGAGGCCCCTTCAAATTTGGGGCCCTGTACGACCGCACATTTCGTTCCCCTTCAACGCCCCCTCTGATCCTAACTGCCAGTTTTTTATTCATTGCACAAAACTTGTGTTTCATGCATAATCTGTCATTTTGCTTTTGGCATCAAAATTCAAGAGTCAAGTTTTTCCAAAAAGCTCCACTTACCATCTAAAAGTTAAGCTTTAAATCACCTTTTAGAATTTTGTCCTGAATGTTTTAGTCTGAGTCAGCAGGCACGTAGAACTACTGGGTCCTGTATTTCTGTAAGAGAAGTAATGAGAAAAATATCCCTGATTATTTCACAAACTGGATCTATACAAGCCTAGCTAATTTCTGTTAATTAATATATGGAGCTTATTTAAATAGACTGACCTTTTTTTTTTTTTTTTAAAGAAACGATAGTTGTTTTATTAATATCAAGGAGTTAACAAACAATCATCTGAGAGGATACCCTGAATAAACGATCCGACCATTGGATCGTCACCAAATTTTGATACATTAAAATACGTAATATTTGAGGACCTTGGGAACTTACAGATCGGGAATCCGATGCACGGATCTTCTCGAATTAGATTTGTAAGTTCGTAAAATAAATTGTCGACTACTACTTGAATTCGTGATTGGCGAAGATCCGACCGTTGGATCGTAATAAAGTTTTAATATGTTGATCTAGAAGCATAATGGGAACTATGAATAGCTTGATCCCTTCATAAGGTACATAGGCAGTCTAACGAGACGGTTAGATGCAGCCATAAAATAACCCAAATTTAATATCGTGCTGGATTTCTTTTAAGGAAAGAAATTTATTATGATTAATAGCGTAGAGATTAACCATGATTTTATTTTGGCCTATCACCGGTTTTAGCTTCCAATTTAGAATTTTGGGTCGTTACAAAGTGGTATCAGAGCGAATGATCCTGCTCTACAATATGCAATATTCTCGAGTTCATGTTGATGTGAATTATGATTAGCATTGAGATTGCATTATTTCATAATTCCTATGAATAATGAGACATTTATGTGAAATGCATACATATTGCGAATCACTGACGTGTGTGGAATATTCTTGAATTCTTATTATTGTGAAATATGTTATGCAAGTTGTCGTCCTTTACACATATGTCTATGAATGATTGAATTTTTTTTAGTGGCGTACATGCAAATTTGATTGGAATCTTGCTTGAAATAATTGGGTCATATATGTGAACAATTATTAGGTCATATATCTATCAACAATTATTTTCCTATCTACCACTTTGTGATTCATTGCACAAAACTCGTGTTTCATGCACAATTTGTCATTTTACTTTTGGCATCATAATTCAAGAGTTCAACTTTTCAAAAAATGCCCCACTTACTGTCCAAAAGCTAAGCATTAAAATTTCACAAGATAGATTTTGTTTAAAGCTTCATCGTACGAACGAAAACCATGGTTACTAAAAGGCAATACAATAATAGAGTACTTAGTGCCAGCATTAAGGGGGACCATCAAGGCTTTAATATCAATTGTTGCAGAAAATTAAAGACTACTTTTATTTATGTTTTACTATAACTGTTGTTTTGCAATAAGTGTTTATAGTTTCTACTTTAATTTATTCATCAATTTGTTTGTTTCCTGGTTTCTTTTATACTATAATGATTTTATTGATTGATCACATAATTTAAATTTTTTTAAGATTAGGAACTAGAAAGACGCGTTTTTGTTGTTGATTATTCATTATTTTGTTTTGTTTTATGGTTTTTTTTTACATGTTCACTAATGATTTTGTTGATTGACCATATGATATATTAAGGCTTTAATTTCATATGTTGCGGGAAATTAAACTATCCTTAATTTTGCACAGGATCTGTTGAGTTTACATGATTCAAGAAAGCCAAAAAGATTATAGGGAATAAATTAAACTCAAGGAATTATGCCTGGACATATATTTTATGGCGAATCATTCGATGCTATAGATAATCACATTCTTTTGCTTCCTCGGACCATCCTCATCACATACTTTACTTAAGGGATAATAATTATCTGTTCAATCATTCATGTTTTAAATAATAATTAGAAACAAAGTTGGATATCTGTTGGAAGCGGCAGTCTAGGCATAAGTTAACACAGCCTCCTACTTTATTTGAGAGATATCATTCAGAATGCAATTATAGGCATGTCCATGTCGTTGAAATGATCTAAAACAATGAAGAATATGAAGTCTTACCTCATGTGAAGCTTTTGAAATGTCGATCTTATACTCCTTTTTTTTCTTTTCCTAATTAACGTATTTGTAGTTTTATTGGTTAGGATTGTGTTCCACAATAGAGGGCGATAGTGGTTTTAAGAGGTGAAGAAGATAAATAATTTTGTGATACACGTAAAAAGTGATTGGGGTGTCTAAAATATATATATATATATATATATATATTTTTTTTTAAGACCTTATAAAGTCGAAATTGTTATTGCATATTAGAGTATATAAGTATTAATATGGGTGTATTCAATACTATGTGAAGTGCTAATAAAAAATCTTTCTTTAATTTTCAATAAAAAAAATAAAAATATTAAAGAAACTCTAAAAAATGAGACTCTCCCTAAGGTCTTAATAAAACATTAGTACCAAAAGATAATTGCTTGTGAGACTCGCTCAAAAGTGAGTCCAACACTCCCCTGAGTCCCCTCTTGGATTCCACGTGGTTTAGTTTTCAAAAGACGCAATGGGCTTTATTGGAAAAGGATCCTTGTCGGATTATTTTCCCAGGGATCCTAGTGATCTTATGATCATGATCGTTGATCGTATATCGAACGATCATAAATCATTTTAAAATTTAAAATTTAAAATTAAATATAAATAGTACCTAACGAAAACTAACCACACGATGTATGATAAATGGTCACGATCGCGGGATATTTTTCCGGCTTTATTCATTTACTTTTATTTCCTGTTATGCCCTCCATCAAGCCTAGGAACCAATAGAGATGACAATGGAGCGGATCAGGTTCGTATACGTCATTTTTATATCCGAACCCGTTTATTTTCTCCGAACTCGAAACTGGAGAATCTTCTAATTTCTTCTCATAACTAAACTCGTCAAGTAACGAATTGTTTATCGACCACGGTTTTTCTTATAATTAAATTGTAAATTTTAAATAAAACAAATTTAAATAGACTACTGATACAAATGCATATAATGCATATATTAAATAAGATAAAATATTAAATATTAAATAGTGTTATTAATACAATTGATACTAATATTATTAAAAGCGAAATTAATACTCTAAGCATATGATTTATATCTATAACTACATTAATAAAATCCTATTTGTCAATAAAAAAAGGGTAAAAAGATAATTTTATATTCCACAACAAAACAAAATCATGGGCAATAAAGTAAATTTACACAAACTAAATTTTACAGTTTTTTTTTTTCAAAACCTCACCCAAGAGTGATCCTAACATCATCTAATTTTAAAAAATAAAATATAAATAAAAAACTTCTATCTCTAATCCACTTTCTTTTTTTCTCTCTTTCTCCTTCCAATTTTAAAATAAAAAATAAAAAATATTCTCACACACAAAGTGTAGGGCATATGTTAGTTATTAATAATACAATGCATATAGGTACTAGTACGGACTTAATGCATGATTATTGGTAACTATTCTCTATACAATAAATATTTATATTTTTTTTATTAAAATGGAAACATTTCGGTTTCGGGCATGAGTTCGGGATGGATACCCCAATAACCTAACCAAACCCAAAATCAAAAAATTTATCCGATAGTTATCCATAACTATAAAGTACCCAAAATCTAATATGAAACCGAACCATTAGATCAGTTATTTACGGGGATTGAGTTTGATAGATTAAATTGCCTTCCTTATGAAGCGTTAACCCATATTCTTCTTCCTCTCCCTTTTGCGAGAGGGTTAAAATGGGAAACAAAAATATATCTAATGTCTGGTTTTTCTTGAAGTGGGCCCCATTTTGAAAATTTCATCTAAATACTAATGGAAATCCACGTGTCTAGCTAGTCCATGCAGACTTGCTTTTGGGCCAAGTATAGTAATCGTGGTTCCCCTTCAGACGGTTGCCCATAACATGTAATTAAAAAAAATTTGTTTATAGTTTTGTGAAACTCATTTTATTAAAACTCTCTATTTTTATGTCCATTCCGCAAATATTTAAAATTACATTAATGAAATTCTCTTTATCAATTAATATAAAATGAAAGACATCTTTATATTTTATCACAACAACAAAATTAAGGACAATAACATAATTTCACAAAATATTTTTTTTTACCTTACCTACATGTAAGTTTATCATCTCAAATTTTAAAAAATAAATAAAAATAACCTCTCTCCCTCTGTTCCTCTCTTCTTCAGTTTTAGCAACCAAAGTAAAAAAATTTCACACACACTTTGTGTGTGAGCATATACTAGTGTTAAATTATGAGAATGATTAAAATCCCTAATTTATGCATCTTTCTTTTTTGTTTCCTATTTTGAATGTTCTTGCCATGGGGCACCTGCAACGCATATAAACAAAATAGTTACCTATCAAAACTAAAATAAGCAATATAAAATACCTTACCAAATCTATTTAGTATAAAGTTAACACGATACTCAAATTTATTTAGTAGGAGGTTAACTTCCCAAATTTATTTAGTAGAAAGTTAGAAGGGAAAATATGAACAACAAAACAAACATGTACTCTTATCTACCTGATAGAAAGGTAATTACACAAACAAAAGAAAGGTAATTACACAAACAAAATACGCAGCAAAAAACAATTTCTTTATATAAAAACATAGAATGTATCTACAACATAAAAAACAAATCGACATCCAAATACGTATGACACCCACACAGATTGAAAAACACAAAAACCCAAACTCATCATACCTCCAATATAGGCAATGGAACTTCGAAAACTGAAACATTATATAAACATGAATCTTACAATTGCGTGCCTTATATTTATTGGCACTGTAGAGTAAATATAGGAGTGCGATATTTACACAATCTTTTTTTACTTTTTACACACATTTTTAAGTTTTGACTTTCAAATCGGATGAATATAATAATATCAAAAGACATAAATTAACAACGGGGTGTGGATGTACACCCTTAAACATAAGAGGAAAAAGAGAAAAGAAAGTTGAAGAAGATTCATGGAGGTGGCAAGTGCCAAAATTCCAAATAAACTGCAGTTCAATTATTAACAAGGGGAATTTGTTTAAGCAACCTTTAATCTCTTTTGGAATTGGGGCTGAATTTTGTAAAGCTCCTTCTATAGTTCTTGTTTTTTGGCATCTGCTACAGATGGCCTTGCTAATGGTAACCTGGGTCTTGTGGCTTGTGGTGGGGTTTTCCGAGATTCTGCAGGTTATTTTCTTGGAGGTTTCTCACTGAGCTTGTGGTATCGTACTTCTTTCTATGTAGAGCTTCATGCTATCATTCTTGTTGTGGAATTGGCTCACGCACGGGATTGGCAAAATTGACTCTTCTAGCGTGATATCTTGTTTTGCTTTTGGTTTTTGTTTTTTTCCTCCTCCTAGATCACTCCAGACTCATTGGAAGAAAGGTATTTTCCGATTGCAACACATGGTATTCTGTTGATCTCATGCATTTCGAGAAGGGAATGCAATTATTGATAAATTGGCCAATTTAGGGCTTCCCTCGTCTTCACTTGTTTGACATGCCACCCCTCTTATAGAGATTCTTCCTTTTTTGCAATCAAATTTCTTGGGTATGCCTTTCTACATGTTTATTTTCCCTTCTTGATGTGTAGTTTTTCTTTTTACCTAATTTTTGTGGATTTTCCTTTTTTGGTTTACCTGTCTTGCATGTTATTACCTTTTAGGTTTTATTTTAGAGAGCTTTGGTCATATGTCCACCCTTTCCTTTTCTTGTATTTTATATTTTCAAGAGGCTTAAGGTCTAGTCCCCTTTTTTTTCTTGTATTTTATATTTCAAGAGGAGTAATGTGTATGTTTCCCCTCTTTTCTTGTATTTTGTTTTTCTTGCTTGATAAGGAGCAAAGTTTTTGTCTTTCCCTACTAGGTATATCTTTATTTTTTTTTATCAATAAATTCTTCTCGTACTGTCAAGGTTTTCTAAATTAAAAAAAAAAAACAATTTCGAATCATAACAATTAAAAACCATTAAATCTGAATATGACTGAAAGATAACAATTTATTTAGTCTCCACTGAAAAAATAAGGTTACCCTACGGGTTTAATTATTAAAGGGCGATAACAATAATAGAGTTTGTCCTGACTTAAAGTTCATAAAGATGGACTTCGTTTAATGTTGTCATCCATTCCATGTTATATACGTCATGGCTATCTTCCGTCACCCACAAGAATCCATTACATGTTATATACACGTCATGGCTATCTTCCGTCACCCACAAGAACCATGATTACTAGAAGTCGACAACAATAAGAGTATTGTGGACCGGCAAAAGATAAAGAAGTTCTGAAGTAAGATTCTCTTCTTTTTTTTTTCTTTTTTTCCTCCTATTTTTTTTTATTGGTCACGGTTAAGTCACGTCAATATCTTATATTAATTTGTTATAGAAAGAGAAAGACAAAATAATGAATGTGAGAGGAGATGATGAAAAGAGGAGGGAAGAGAATCATAGTCCAAAAGTGCTTGTGTTCTTAACCAAAAAGGAAATATGTCCAAACTCAGGAATATTTAAGAACTGATAATAAGATTTGACGACGCTAAAGAAATTTCGAAATTCACAATACTTTGTGAGAGCTGTTTCAAAGTTCAAAAATTAAACATAGAACCTCTGAATCAACAAAATGACGAAGAAGAAAGACACGAAGCAGCATGCGTATGCATGTAGTGACATGATTGGCTACCTTAAAGTGATGCCCTTGAGGAAACCAAAACTCAATGAGTCAAGAGAACTTTAGAGCAAAGCTCGATCTTCATACAATGATGAATATGGTAGAGTCTCAAGCCATTACACTGAAAATTACAAGGTTGAACAGTTAATGGACAAGAACATTAGTCAGTTGAGCTACAAACAAGTGACTAAGTTCACCTCTACCGAAAAGTTCGTGGACAAGGTGCTAGGGTTTTACCATCGAGTACCAGACCCAGGTGAAGTTCAAGGAATCTGTTTATCCAAACAAGTTTGGATCTTCATCATCTAATTCCAACTACGACAACAATAAGAATTGCAACTCCTTTTGGAAATTGATGAGAACGTCTGTTACCGAGGAGTTTCCCAAGAAAAGCAATTAATGTAAACAAAGTCAACACTCGAAGAATTTGGTGCAAAGCTGACGATCAAAGGTTAAGTAACTTGACTTCGTCGCTAGAGAAATCAAGAAGGTTATCGATAGAATAATCACCGAGGACTTGTTCTAAAGATTTACAAGAACTTCTTCAGTGGTAATGAATCTGAGAAAATTGCTTCGATCCCACCAATCACCACTTATTAGACTTCGCAATAATTAGCGTTGCCGCTTTCTCTAACACGCACTCCGAATATTTCGAGCAATTTCCAAGAGATATGACTTTGCCCGTCATTCCCAAGGAACGCATGTCGCAAAGTATCGTCCTATGTTGAAAGTCGTTCAACAATCCTCTTCATCACTACTGAGGCACAATCCCGACACGAATTCTTGAATTTCAACAAGAAGGTGACAATTCAAATAGAGAAAGGTTTGCACAACTGCTCTAAATGACACCAAATCTAGAAGTCCTGACATCCAAATGATGTCAAAACCGACATTTTACGAGAATAGAAGAGAATCCTAAGTATGCTCTGAACAAAACCACGCTTTGATACCAATCTGATACGCCCCGACCCTGATATTCCCTGAATGCCAGGATAGATACGTGCTGGCCGACACCCGAGGGTGACAAAAGCCATTAATTGATACAAAAGCTAAGAATAAGAAATAAATACTGGTTAGAAATTTAAAATACAATGAATTAAAAATTTAGAAACGTGTTCAGAGCATACAACTAACTAGAGTTCTAAAAGAATTAATATAAAATTTAATAAATAACGGAAGTGGGTCCTACACCGAGAGGACTCGAATATGCCAAAGCGAAGATGTTGACGTCGGGATCGTATGCCTCGATTCTAAATCCTGAAAGGGGGTGCAAAACAAGGGTGAGTGGACCAAGTTCATATATATACATAATATGAAAACAGTTATGAACATACTAACCCCCAGGTTTATAAATAATGAAAACTACTAGCATTATAAATGATAGGTTTTTCTAAAACTCTAACATGCCATAAAATATCTCGATAGAGATAACGTAGAAAACATCATATAAATCATCGCGTGTATCATTTCGTAGATTGTCTCGTAAGCGCGGTGTGCTGCTAGTAAGATCACTAAATAATAATAACTCTCGGCCCAATGCCTGCTCCGTGGTCTCTGCGCCCGTAGCCAGATTACCAACTCCCGGTCCAATGTCTGCTCCGTGTCCCTCAGCCCGTAGTTAGGGATTATTTCTCTCGGCCTAAATGCCAACACCAGATCCTCGCCCCAGGCGGCATAGTGTCCACTAGGTACGCACAAATAGTTACGCCTCTAAAAAATAACCACTTCATGGTATAAAGTCATCTATCGTCCATACTATAAAGAGGGGTTTCTAAAACATGTCCTAGCATCCTATCGTCATCTATCGGATAGTCTATCAGTTCATGATTTTTATAGAAAATACGATATATTAAAATATAGCTCAATATAGGCCAACAATTAATTCCTCACAAAAAACACAAGACGAAAATCAACATATTCAATAAACATGCTTAATAACATAAAATCAAAACATAAACTCGTAAGGCATGCTATTCATTTATGCAATTGAACTATAAAATCATGTAATTTTAGAAGGGGTCCACTCACAGTACTTCGCCGTCGAAAAGTCACGTAGCTGGCGAAGACAGAAACGCCACTATAATTGCCCCTAAGCACATAAAGAGTCCAATAAATAAAATTATATAATAGGAATTGAATTACCCTAAGAAGAGTCAGAACGTTGAATTACCCTAAGAAGAGTCCTGGATAAATTTCGTAAACGTCGATAGAATATTCCTAGAATATTCTCTGACGGAATATTCCCTAACAGAATATTTCCCATAAAGGGTTTGGATCGATTAGGGTTAAGGGTTTAGGGTAATGGGGTTAAAAGGGTTGGCTTAGGATGCACGGGCCTAAGGCCCTAAAGGAAAATGGCCTAAAGGCCTTTAGTTTAGTAAATAAAAATAAAAACAACTTAAAGTAAAGAGTTTTTGGGTTTTAAGGAGGACGGGCCTAAGGCCCTGATTTAAAATGGCCCAAGGGCCTTTTACATTAAAACAATGTTTAAAATAAATAATAAAAACTGAAATAGGTTTTGGGTTGGGCTCAGCAGGAAAGGCCCAAAGGGCTTGGGTTTGGTGGGTCGCCGGACCCAAGGATGAAGAAGGCCGGAAATTCGGCCGAAAAGTTCTCTAACTTTATACGCTCATAACTTTGTCAATACTTAATGAAATCAAGTAATTCAAAAATGAAAGTTGTAGCCCTTGAAGAGACGAAGAGAATGGTACCTCACACGACATCTAACTCGCCGTGGTTTGGTCGGAAAATGCCTCGAAAGCCTCAGAGATAGTCAGAAACTGGGTAAGATTCAAATGAGTATAACTTCTTCAATACTCAACGAAATTGAGTGAAACAAAAGGGAAAGTTGTAGTTCTCAGCGAGACAAAGAGATTGATATGGGGCTTCATGGTTCGACTTCTAAGATGCCAAGACTATGGTTGAGTTCGTAGCGACGAGATAAAGACGATGGTGATGTTTGTTGGTAAGAAAAGCCCTCGGAGGGGTTGAGATAGAGAGAGCCGAGAGAGTGTAAGGGAGAGAAAGTTGCAAGAGAGGTGAAGGAGAAGAGAGAACTGAGAGAGAAGAGTGGGAGACCGGAAAACACAAAAATAAAACAAGGTGGGCCCCACAGCTCACCAATTAAGGACTAAAACTATTTTTAAAATATAAAAGGGGTTGGGGTGTTTCAGAATTCACCGGAAAAACCGTCGGAAAAGCCGAGTGGGTGGCCAGGGTTCACGGGTCTGTTCGACCCGACCCCTTGTTTTTTCCTTCTTCTTTTTCTCACATTTCCCTCATTTCCCTCCTTTCTCCCTCTCTGATTCATCACTTCCTTCCTCTCACCTCTTCTGATTCGTCCCCCTCCTCCCTCATTTTCTCTCCCGTACCTTTTTTTTTTTCGTCCCCATTGGTCCTCCTAACCTTTTAAAAATCTGATTGGTTCCTTAACCCAAATATCTGATTGGGCCTCTTTCCCACAAAGTGGGAGTCTAAATAATTCCTAAAATTTATAGTACCACAACTTCAAACGCCCGTAACTATACCGTTATAATCCGAACTCGCAAACGGCTTTTGCCTATGCGTTTGTGATCTCGAAATCAAATCAAAAATATAAATTGTGACCTCAAATGGTCTACGGATTTTAAATAATTAATTTCCTGAAAAATAATATGAAATCTCTATAATATCAATACGTAGATTATAATAATGAAATCCAGGAGCGGGATTTCACATTCTTCCCCCCTTAAAAAATTTCGTCCTCGAAATTTTAGTATCAATTCCATATCCACCATTGCCACAATTCAACCGAATAACAAATTTGAAATGACATTTACTCTTTAATTATCATCAAGCTTGACAACATCGAATCACAACTTACAAATACAATTATTATTGTCTCAGCACGACTTCACCACCAATCTTTGCACAATCACAAATAATGGCGCTACTAACAAGAATTCATCAATATACTCATAATTCTGGCAACCATACCAACCAATTTTGTAATTACAAGCATTTCCCATTATTCCATTTATGGTGAGTAAAATCATAACCTCAGTCTACGAGTTTATTCAACTCAAAACAAATAAATTAACGGATAGATCGTCATGATTCTCACCCATATACTCAGATTCCCATCAACATTATTGGCAGAATAAATATTAGAATTTCTAGCCATACACATTGACAAAATATTTATCAAACATCAAGCCACAGTCTTCACAACTTAAAATAATTACTAAATTATCCAATCACATTTACTATTGGTTAGACAGATACTAACATAATAATTACAATCATTGGTAAACAATCCACCATCATTGGCTATACATAGTCGCAACTACAATTCTTTCTCAAAATTTCTAGTCACATTCCCTTGCAAAATAACATCAACCTTAAGCCATAAGTCTTGTTGGCTAAATGAATATTAAAATTTCAATTAAAATTGACAAATCAAATTCCAAAATTCCAACCAAAATTATTGGAATTTCCAATCACATCACTAGGTAATGGAAAGAAGAATACCAAGTGATCACAAATGAACCGAATTATGAGTCATTGATCAAATTTGACTCAACTTATTTCCATATCATCTATCATATGCTTACTTTTGCTCAAAAACAAATTTTGACATTCCTTTAGTGTTGTTTTCAAAGCATACCTACGTCATATTTTACTACAAAAGGAACGAGATCATAGGTATCAACAAGGTTCTAAAAGTCGCTAGGCGCTAGTCGGGCGGTGGGCTGGGGCCTAGCGCCTAGGCGGCTAGGCGGGGCCTAGGCGGACTAGGCGGATTTAAGTAAATCAATCATATTTCGTGTAAATAAGTGTATGCTTATACTTGAAATATATATAATTTCATCATAAACTACAAAATAGAATGTATATATATTATGAAGTATTGGAACATAATGAAAACATGTGAAATAAGGATATATCGTGTGTTCATTTAAGTATGCAACAAGTCTCTTACAATTTATTGGAAAAAAACAAAATGCAAAATGAAAGTTATCTATTTTCTGTCTAAGTGAGTTGCGACCTAGGCGGGTGCCTAGGCAGTCTAGGCGGTCTAGGCGGGTGCCTAGGAAGTCTAGGCGGTGCCTCAGCAGGTCTAGGCGCCCTTAGCATTAATCGGGGCGGTGGCCAGTAGGCGGGGATTTTTAGAACAGTGGGTATCAATGTGAACATTGTGAAAACAATCTTTGAATTAATAATAGCTATCAAGACATCATATATTCTCTTTCTTACAAATGAAGGGTTAAACTTTAGTCAACATGCCACATTCAACCAATTTGTTCCCAATTTCTCACCAAAACAGATTATGCAACCAATACATGTATCGATTTTAAAGATAGTCTCAGTCATAGAACTAACTTATCTCACATTGACAAAGTCACACGCCGAATCTCAAGCCATAACTAACGTGGCTAACAAAATATCGGAATTTCACTCTATAATGCGTTAATGGTAAGCTAACCAATCAAGTTTATAATTATCAACCTTTCTCATCAATTATTTTCATCAAACGAAGAAACTTAGTTGGGAAAGCATTTATATTAAATGAATTCAAAAAATTTCATTCCATAATTTCATTCATATTTACCCACCATTCTCATTATAATGGCAAAATCATAATCACACTTTATAATTTCATTCCCCATCAACAAATCATCATATATTCCTTAAATATTAACATTTTCAACCACTTTTATCGTTGGCCAAAACATTTTAAAATTTCTATCCATTTATCATTGATAGAATAATGATTTCACCATCATTTTTTATTTATTTTAATCAGTGATTAGTAAGCTGGAAAAGATTGTAATATACCTGATCAATATACATCACACTTTCTTTTTTCTTTTCTTCTTCTTCTTCTTTCTCTTTTTGTTTTTTTCACATCTATGGGCCTTTATCGTCGAATCTCATAGATCCACCCTTATATCCACGGGCCTTTTTGCCCAATTCAATTTCTCAAGTGCCAGATATAATACAAATTCTCCATCTACTTATCACAATCCCATTATCATTCTAACATTCAAAATTTTCATAATACATAACATAATATTATTTCAATTCACTTCACTTCATAATAATTCACAACATATATATATATATATATATATATATATATATTTCACATAACTTTCTCATTATTCAAAGAACATAGGGAATAATGTAATACCAATGCAAATCATAATTCCCATTAATGAGATTTTTTTTTTAATCACCATGGAAATTTCACCACAACACAATGCAATTCATATATGTATCTCAAATGTATATGTGTCCATATATCACATGAATGCATATTTATGCCCATAAAATTTATGAAATCATGCAACCACAATGCATATCGTAATTTAGGCCAACAAGACTCGAGAAGGTTGCATATCATAGAGTAGGATCATTTGCTCTGATACCATTAAAGTTGTCACGTCCTGATCCCGACATACATCTAGGATCGACACATGACATTATCAAATACCCGTATCACTCACATACCCCGCCTCCGGAATATGGACAATGCACAACTCAAGATTCGAATTTCGTGATAATTTTTTGTTTGTACCATACTTGACCAATCCCGAAACTACCGAGCACCGGCCAACGCTATACTGTCAAGGACCCAGAAGAGTTCCCCTCCGACCAGGAGGCCAATCACTACTCGACACGTGTCAAGATTAGAAGCCAATCAGAGCGCAGCACGTGTCGACATCAAGAACCAATCATAACATGACACATGTCAATGTGACAAAGCTACAAGTTTTTCTATAAATAGGGGTCATTCCCCCACAATATGGGCAAATGCCATTTGTGTTAAATCATTCACAAGAACTCACTAAATTGAGAGCTTGATCCTTTGTACTTGTGTAAGCCCTTCACTACTAATAAGAACTCCTCTACTCCGTGGACGTAGCCAATCTGGGTGAACCACGTACATCCTGTGTTTGCTTCTCTGTCTCTATTCATTTACGTACTTATCCTCACTAGTGACCGAAGCAACCAAGCGAAGGTCACAAAACCTGACACTTTCTGTTGTACCAAAGTCTTCGCTGATTTTGTGCATCAACATTTGGCGCCGTCTGTGGGAAGCGACACTTATTCCTACTCTCTTCAGCTGTGTCAAGCTGGTTTCTATCATTCGTACACTTTCTTTTGATCAGGCATCCCTCTCCAGCATGGGAAGCGAAGGAAGCCACAGCACACAGAATGACACCCCCCTTGCACATAGTGCGAAACAACGAAAGAAGGAAGGAAAACGAGTTCTTCTTCAAGCTAAAGTCGATGAGTTGGAAGCTCAGAACAACAAGATAGCAATGAGGAATGAGGTCCTCAAGGAGCAATATGAGAAGCTCTTCGAGACACTCCACGAAGCTAGGCAAGCTCAGACACGCGAGCTTGTTGCCCCCGTGGAAGTCAACCATCAACTGGGTGCCCTCCAACATGGAGGGTCACATGCATTCGACATAGATATCCCTGATAGGGAACAGATTACCCCTCGACTTGATAATCAACATGAGGCTTCTCTTAACCCAGTTGCTTCGACCCGAACCATGAGAAGTAGAGGGAGACACCTCTTTGCTGAAGGGGCAGAAGGATCGAAAGCCGTCTTTCGCGATTGTCGGGATTTCCTGAAGCAACGTCGAGAGAATTCCATCCATATAAGCTCAAATATTAATGACCCAAGGATTTCTGAGAGACTCGGTCCCCTGCCACGGCCCAAGCCGGCCACCAATTTGGGGAAGAGGCAACAAGTCCTAGAGAGACATGAGGGTACAGGGGACTCAGAGGTGTTCCGACAGACATACCCTGGAAGCCAGTACAGCGAGTCCAGGGAAAAATCACATGCCCTTGATCAAACCTTCCTAATTCCAATAGGAGATGGAGATTTACGAAAGAAAGCTCCAGTGACACATAACTCCGCTCAGGACCCCCTTGTCCTACAACTTCTTGAGGAAGTAAACAAGTTGAAGGCTGAACGTCAGGCTGAAATACCTGACTGGAACCAACCCAGGCCTGGCCCTCTTACAAGGAGGATCCTCAACACCCCCCTTCAAGCAAAGACAAAGCAAAAGCTTGGCTTGCAACTTTATACTGGAAAAGAGGACCCGATTGAGCACCTTAACCTCTTTGAGTCCACCATGGCATACCGGATGCACACCGACGAAGAGCGATGTCTTCTCTTCCCCTCCACCCTCTCTGGTGGAGCTCTAAATTGGTATTGTCGTCTTACACCTGAGACGGTAGACTCATTTGAGGAATTGCGGAAACTATTTGTTTCCCAACACATTTTCCAAACCGATCGCTTGCACTCTGCAGATGACTTGTACACTATCCGCCAGAAGCCAGACGAGTCATTACGTATGTATGCTGGCCGCTTCAGCCATGAATACTCCCGGTGTGCCGAGGCAGACGACAAGACTGCCCTCAAAGCCTTCACGGCAGGCCTACGTGATTGTTTCTTTAAATACATGATCAATGCCAATACTTGGAAGACTTACTCTGAGGTGATGGCGCAGGCTTATAACCATGCCTCCGCCGAGGCAAAGACATATCAGGAGAAACCCCCTACAACCATCCTTTATCAACAAGTGGGAGGTGGAAGCCAGACTCACCTAAATGAGAAGACCTCGACTTTCCAAACAGCAGTGGCACCTCCCCATGCCTTGCATAATGCTTCACCGAATCAACAGACATATCAATTTCAAGGCAAGAGGAAGGATTTCCATCCTCACCACTCTCCTTCCAGTAAAAAGAGTAAGGGACATTATCCCGATAACCAAGGGTATCGCCACAATAATGCTCGCCCCCAGGCAGTCAATGCAGTGGGTCAAACCCGCGTCAAGATACCCCCTACCCCAAGGTATGAGACATACACGCCCTTGAATGCCACATGCGCGGCCATTTACCCCAGCATAGCTCACCTGATACCAAAGCCAAAGCCGAGGCACCCATATTACACGCCCCCGAATAACGCGGGCATGTTTTGTTGCTACCATGAGCATAACGACCATGATAGCGAGAAATGTATCATCCTCCGTGATCGTATTGAAGCTTTGGCACGAGAAGGAAAAATTGATCAATTCCTCCTTCACCCTCAAAGGGATAACCGTAACCAACGCCAGGTGAATGTCATATATTCCATAAGCGGCGGCACACCCATATCTGAATCTTCCAATATGGCCATGAAAAACAGTGAACGAATTCTGAGGCCTGGTCACCAAGTGTTTCACGTGGAAGACATCAGGGGAGGGAAGTATCAAAAGCCTAACTGGGATCCGATATGTTTCTACCCTGAGGAAGAAAGAGGCATCATCTACCCTCATAACGACCCATTGATCGTGGAGGCTCACATAGCCAACTTTGATGTTCGACGAATCCTCGTAGACACAGGGGCTTCGGTCAATATCATGTTTGCCGAAGCTTTCAGGGCACTCAGTGTAGCTGAACACTTGCTCGATCGCTCGATTTCTCCTCTGATAAGCTTCTCCGGTGATATCGTGCAACCCTTAGGGAGCATACATTTACCCTTTACTATTGGTACAGGCCCTTACACGGCTACCATTACCACTAACTTCCTAGTGGTTGACTGCCCAACGGCATACAATGTCATCTTTGGGCGCACAGGCATCAATGATCTCAAGGCTATGGTATCCACGCATATGCTGTTGATGAAATTTCCAACCCCCCATGGCAACGGCTACATCAGAGGAGATCAGCTTACTGCACGATCATGTTACAACACTTTAGTTAAGCAACAACACTTGCCCGGACCCAAGGAAACCCTGTCTGTACATGACCAAGTCACAAAGACCAGCCTAGATGAAGCGAACTTGGATCTTCCTGATAGCAACAATCAACCCGATGATCCTCGAGATGACTCTTTCACCCAGCAAGCCCAACCTGCTGAAGAGTTGGAGAAGGTACCTATCTCAAGAGATTATCCAGATCGCATGGTGAAGATTGGCACCACATTGTCACCACCCCTTCGGTTAGCATTGATATCTTTTTTGAAAGAGAACACTGAAGTCTTCGCCTGGTCATACGAGGACATGCCAGGCATCTCTCCCGATGTCATCTGTCATCGTTTGAGTATTGACCCCAAGATCAAGCCGGTGAGACAGAAGCGAAGATCTTATGACGCTGAACGATACGAGGCAATGAAAGCAGAAGTTGAAAAACTCAAAGGCATAGGCTTTGTCCGCGAAGTCAATTACCCGACATGGGTAGCAAATGTGGTCCTTGTTAGGAAAAATCCGACCAAAGAAAGTCTTTCGCTTCAAAAGGTCTTGTGGAGGATGTGTGTTGACTACACCGACCTAAACAAAGGGTGTCCGAAAGATAGTTTCCCTCTTCCTCTTATTGACAGGCTTATAGACTCTACGGCAGGGTGTGAGCTCTTGAGCTTTATGGACGCTTATTCAGGATACAACCAAATCCTCATGAACCCCTCAGACCAAGAACACACGGCCTTCACTACTGACAGGGGACTATATTGCTATAAAGTCATGCCTTTCGGCCTAAAGAATGCAGGAGCAACTTATCAGAGACTGGTCAATTCAATGTTCGCCGAACAAATTGGGAAGAACATGGAAGTTTACGTTGATGATATGCTAGTCAAAAGCAAACATGCTGACCAACACATCACCAACCTATCTGAAACTTTCACCATTCTAAAGAGGTATCGAATGAGGTTGAACCCTAACAAATGTGCCTTCGGCGTGGGCTCTGGCAAATTCTTAGGCTTCATGATTAGCCAACGAGGCATTGAAGCTAACCCTGAAAAGATCAAAGCAATCCTCGACATGAAAGAGCCAATAACTTCAAAAGACATCCAAAGCCTTACTGGCAAGGTGGCAGCCTTAACCAGATTCATCTCTAAGGCCACAGACAGATGTGCTCCTTTCTTCAAAGCACTCAAGGGAAATAAGAAGTACATTACATGGACGGAGGAATGTGCCAAGGCATTCAGGAACCTCAAAGAGTACATGAGTAAAGCCCCTCTGCTCTCCAAACCAGAAGTTGGTGACACTCTCATCATCTATCTATCGGTTTCGGCTTCAGCAGTCAGTTCTGTTCTTATTCGAATGGACAGTGGTGTCGAACGGTCCGTCTACTACGCTAGCAAGGCCCTACAAGATGCGGAGACACGATACTCTAACATTGAGAAATTAGCTCTAGCATTGGTCATGTCTGCTTGGAAACTTCGCCCTTATTTCCAAGCACACGCCATCATCGTGCTTACCAATCACCCTCTTCGACAGATACTCCAGAGTCCTGACACGTCTGGACGAATGATCAAATGGGCGATAGCATTGGGTGAGTTTGACATCTCCTACCAACCAAAACCAGCCGAAAAAGGTCAAGCAGTAGCAGATTTCATCGCCGACTTCACATATCCTGTTGACATTGCTTCTACACCTGAAGCAGTAGCTTCATTACCATCGGAAGCTCAGAAGATAGAACCAACAACCCCAGCATGGAGTCTGTATGTTGATGGCTCATCCAACCAACAGGGCTGTGGAGCGGGACTAGTCTTGACTACGCCCGACAAAGTAGCAATGGAGTATGCTCTTCGTTTCAAATTCAAGGCATCAAACAATGAGGCCGAGTATGAAGCCCTTCTAGCAGGATTACGTTTGGCCAAACACCTCGGGGTTAAACAAATTGATATTTTCAGTGACTCCCAATTAGTGGTCAACCAGGTTACCAACAACTTTGATGCTAAGGACAGCTCCATGGCAGCATATCTTGCGCAAACACAACTTTTGCTCAAGCACTTCCACTACCAGATCACCCAAGTTCCTCGAGCGGCAAACAGTCATGCAAACGCCCTGGCTCGCCTCGCCTCAGCTGTGGAAGACAAGATTGGAAGAAAAATTCATGTCGAACTGTTGGCAACACCAAGCACCATGGCCGCAGAAGTATGCAACTTACAACAGGGGGATAGTTGGATCACCCCGATCTATAATTTCCTTGCTCATGGCACCCTCCCAAATGATAAAGTCCAGGCTAAGCAAATTCGATACAAGTCTACCCGCTACCTGATCATCAATGATCAACTCTATAAGCGAGGTTTTAGCCTGCCATACTTAAGGTGTCTTACGCCTGCCGAGGCGGAAATCGTCCTTCGGGAAATACATGAGGGAGTCTGTGGAGATCATGCTGGATCTCGGTCCCTAGCACACAAGACTTTTCGCCAAGGATATTACTGGCCAACACTCCACCAGGATGCCATCAAAGTATCCCGCTCATGTGACAAATGTCAACGATATGCAACTATTCCTCATTCCCCTCCAGAGCCTCTTACTCCTATGATCAGCCCTTGGCCCTTCGCCCAGTGGGGACTTGATTTGATCGGCCCAATGCCGGCAGGGAAGGGCAAAGTCTGTTACGCAGTCGTTGCAGTGGACTACTTCACAAAGTGGGCCGAAGTAGAACCCTTGGCAACCATTACTGAGGCAAAGATAGAAGACTTCGTGTGGAAGAACATCCTTTGTAGATTCGGCATTCCCAATGCGATAGTCACTGACAATGGGCGACAGTTTGACAACAAGAAGTTCAGGTTGTTCTGCTCTAAGTTCAACATCAACTTATGCTTTGCCTCTCCAGCTCATCCCCAGTCTAATGGACAAGTTGAGGCCATCAACAAAATAATCAAGCGCACTTTGAAAACCAGCTTGGACAAAGCTAAAGGCTGTTGGCCAGAATTTGTACCCCAAGTTCTTTGGTCATATCGCACTTCATATCGGACTTCAACAGGAGAAACTCCATTCTCACTTGCCTTTGGCACAGAGGCGGTTGTCCCTGTTGAGCTCGAGCAAGCAACATTCCGAGTCCAGAATTACATTCAAAGTGAAAATGACAAACAACTCACCCTCAACTTGGATTTAGTCGAGGAACACAGAAACCAAGCTCACTTGAGGAATGTCGCCTACAAGCAGCGCATCTCCAACTATTATGACTCTAGGGTCAAGCCTCGTTCTTTCAAAATAGGAGACTGGGTCTTAAAGAAAAGATTACTCTGCGACAGAGTCCCGAGTGAAGGCACACTTAGTCCAAACTGGGATGGACCGTATGAAGTCATTGGCATCAGTCGCCCTGGCTCTTACACACTTAGAAGCTCCGATGGCAAGACCCTTGGCCATCCATGGAACGCTGATCACTTGAAGTACTACTACAAATAGACTCACGATGTACAAGTGTTGAGCTATAGCCGTTCGGCATCCTATGTAATGAAGGCCATTTGGCAATGAATTCAATAAAGAGGTAATTTAGCCAACTCAGCCCTCACTCTTTTACATTCCTAGCAATGGAACACTCAAGTGTTGAAACCTCAAAGCAGATATATCCAACACGAAACAAAATCTAAGTATGTGTCGACAAGACTATACAAAGAAAAGAACAACCAAACAAGGGCTTATATCCAAACAATAGATCTATTCATACATAGCCAAACATGCATTAATAATAGTGCAAACACTCATAAACACCTAAAATCCAAAACTCTCAAGCTTATAACATGGGCACATGTTATACACACATCAGACTACTACATCCAGAATACATGCAGATAGTAAAGACACTGCTATTCATTCTCATCTGAAGCCGAACCCTTGGCAGTATCACTCCGCGTCCTACCATCATCCTCTGCATCCCCAAGATCCTCTTCACCATGCTGAGTCTGTGCATCAGCACTACCTTCATTATCAGACTCATCTTCGCTGCTAGGATCAACAGCAAGGACAAATGTCTCGCCCTTTCGATGATGCTCATCTATATCTTCGTGGTATTTTCGAAGAATGCTCCCATCATCATAACGATCAAGGACGGCCATCCATTTCCTTTTTTCAAAGCGAGCTTCTTGAGCACAGTAGGGTTTAATAGCAAGATGAAAGGTCGAAGAACTTAAGTATTCTTGCACAGCAGCTTCCCTTTCAGTTGGAATGCTCTTTTCCAGTTCAGAAATCTCAACTAAGGCACCATCCAATTCTCCCCTAACCTTGGATACCTCCAAGGTAGCCACCTCCAACTGTTTTTTAGTTGCCTCAAACAATTTCTTAAGCCTTAGGTTCTCACCATTTCGCCTTTTCAAGCTCTCCATGGTTTCGTCATTCAGTTGGAGAGCCTGAGTCAAAAGTCTCTTATTCCTTCGGGCCTCGTCCACAAGCTGCTTATTCTCCTTCAGTTTTGCCTTGTACCGCTCAACCTCTTGCAGTCTGTCGTGATACTCGGCCATGACCTGCATGGCAAGACGATCATCACTACCTAAATAATGATAATAAAGAGGAAAAAGTAAGGAAATGACAAAGTAACACTCACATATGAAGACAGCTTCAACATCCGGTCGCAATCCGATTCATCCTTAGCTAAGGGCTCTCCGAGCTCATCGAAGGCGAATCGACGCCCTGCCAAGCAATTGTTGATATCCCCAAAATCCTTTGGCCGCGTGGCAACCCTCAAGTTCTTCCACGGGACACTGCCAGCTCTTTCCTTGCCTTTCCCCTCATGGCGGGAACCAGGATCACTTTCCTGGACAGTGTGCTCCATAGTAAGAGGAGGAGGCAACAGTCGGCTCCCTTCTCCTACAACTACGGCAGCAGCATTTTCAACGGCCTCGACTCCAGTCTTCCTAAAGGCAGGCCCCTTAAGGACTCCATCTTGGGACTTAGGTCTAACGGATGGTTCCCCTCGGAACTTATGAATTTTCTTATGCGGTAGGATGTCTTCCGAAGGAACTAACACTGGTGCTTTCCTTTTATTGGTGCTAGTCCCTGTTTTCTTGCTTACCTTCTCCACTGCATAAGGAAAATCAAAATAAGAAATACAACTTTCCAAATAAAGTAAGGAATTGAGCTAAGTTTACATGAAGGATACAACTTACTCGATCGTCCCTGGCTCTCGGAAACTAAGGGTTGGAAACCGTACCGACGAAATAAGGGTCGTAGCTTGCTTAAGTGTCTATCCTCTTTGGGCACCCTCAACACCTTCTCTATGTCAGATAGCTCCTGCCCAAACAGTTGGATGGTGCCCCGCGTCACTACATGAAACAAAGTGTTAGAAGCAAGAAAAGACCACAACAAATAGCAAATAGTACGAACGGTTGATACGTTACAACCTACAGTCTGGAAGTGAGTAAGCACACGTCGCTCAGGCGTGACACCCTTATCATACTCCCAATCATTATACAGAAAGCACCAACGGTTTTTCCATGTGTAGTATGCCTTTTTCTTACCATACACAATACGCTCTCTCTCACTCCGACATGCACACTCGGCATAACCAGTGCATGATTTTGCTGGGCGCATCTTGTAACAGTAACGCCACTGATGGAAGGAAGGCTCACACAACCCACACTCCATCCAAATGATATAAAATCCAATCAAAGTATCCCAGAAACCAGGATTGAGTTGCCCAGGTGCATATCCGATCAAAGATAACATCTTTTGCAACCACGGATGTAAAGGTAGTCTCACCCCTAAAGTCAGTAATATCTGGGTGTAGAACATAACATGACCCTGGGGAGGCTCAGAAGGCCATTCTTCATCATGTACCAAACGTATCCCTACACTACGAGAGATATTACATGACTGCCTTAGCGCCTCAACCTGCTTCTCATTATTTAACAAGTTATTCTTTAGATGGTCTGCTGTGAACTCAGAGCGAACTATGGGTATGGCATCAAAAACAACCCCCTCACCCAACGCCATGGAGGAAGAACTAGCAATAGCTAAAGTTCGACGGTTGGGAAGATCATCCAATGTTTCTCTAGTACAGGACTCTAACAAAGACCCTGAAGACTCCGACATTGCAGACTCAGACTTAGAGCTAAAGCTAGAAGAGCCCTCATCACTAGAACTTCCAGGCTCTGACATCTACAATAAGAAGAAACAAATTCTATCACTACATGCATGATCAAAACATAAGGAAGTTCCTATATTACCCACATGAAGATGGTGCAAAGCGATGCCGGAACCCTTCTCAATCAGAAAGCAATCCGTCTTCCACAGTCACTACAAAACAAGCAAATGAAGACCGTGTCAAGCGCCAAAAAAAAAAAAAAAAAAAAAAAAAAAAACAGCTTCATCCAAAAAGCTTCACCCGAAAAGCTTCACCTCCAAAACTTCACCCGAAAAGCTTCACCTCCAAAACTTCACCCAAAAAGCTTCATCCAAAAAGTTTCACCCAAAAAGCTTCACCTAAAAAAGCTTCACCCAAAAAAAAAAAAAAAAACTTCACCTCCAAAAAGCTTCACCCAAACAGCTTCACCTAAAAAAGCTTCACCCACAAAGCTTCACCTAAAAAGCTTCACCCACAAAGCTTCACCCAAAAAACTTCACCCGAAAAGCTTCACTTAAAAAAGCTTCACCTACAAAGCTTCACCTAAAAAAGCTTCACCTAGAAAGCTTCACCTACATAGCTTCACCCAGAAAGCTTCATCTACAAAGCTTCACCATCAAAGCTTCACCTCCAAAGCTTCACCTACAAAGCTTCAACACAAAACCTTGCTCCAAATAAACAAATTTTGTTCACAAAACCCAAGATGCCCTTGAACTTGTACAAAAACACTTGGGTAAACATAAACATTTTTTGTTTTACACCCACAAGGGCCCAAAATTTTCCTTCTTATTTATTCACTTATATATGTTCCCAAACATATTATAATAGATCCAACAACAAGCCAAAGTCCCAAGTTTCATAATGGACAAAAGTACAAGCAATTCATCAATAATGAAGGTGCTACAAAACTTGGAATCTGCCCCAAAATAGAAATCCAACCCAAGAGACTTTTTCTCTCTCTCCCTCTTCCGCCTCCTTTCATCTATCAAATTTCTGCAACCTCTGCTCTTCTCCAATGGAGCTGAATTTTGGACACCCTATAGTTTTTGAGCATATGAACAACTTTCAAGAAGGAACCATTTCTGTTTGAGCGACGGAAATTAAAGTGTTGAAGCTCCAAACATGACAGTCGGATTCTTGCAGATTTCGAAGTTGCTGTGATGTTTCGAAGATCTGGAAATATTTAACCATTAGTTCATTCTGAATTTTTGATATGTTATGAAAGAGACGATGAGGAACAACTTCAATGAAGAAAGCATGCTGATCTGAACAATAGAAAATGGAGTTTCGAAGCTCACAACAAATCTGACGGGTTGACAGAAAAATAATAACCAGTCATTCATCATACCTGAATTTCTTGAGTTATACAGCTCCGAGGGATCTCAAATTTGGATATCTTGTAGTTCACAAGTTAAGGAACAACTTCGATGAAGAAAGTATGTTGATCTGAGCAAGAGAAAATGGAGTTTTTGAAGCTCACAACAAGTCTGACGCGTTGATATACAAATGACGAACAATCACTCATCATACCTGAATTTCTGGAGTTGTACTACTCCGATGGATCTCCAATTCGGATATGTTGTAGTTCACGAGCTAAGGAACAACTTTCATGAAGATGGTTTTGCGATTTGAGCCATAGAAAATGGTGTTATATTGAAGAGCTACCACTCCCTCTACGTAGACACCCTCCTTGGTTTACCTAGCTCCAACACCCACATTTCCTTCAACAAGACTGCAGTAAATCAGATTGTGAGGAAAGATGGCAATCTTTCCAGCCAAAAAGGAAAGGCAAAGCAAAAGAAAATTAAACACATTGATGGCATATTATGAAAGAAGAAAAGGAAAAGTAGTAAATGATGATGAAGTGTGGGAACAACATCATGACAAATGATGATGAGTCATGCTTTCCCCCCTCCTTGGATTCGGCTGAAAACATCCCCCTATTTGGATTCAGCTGAACACATCCCACTCAGTCGACAAAAAAAAAAAAAAAAAAAAAAAAGGGCCTAGGCCTCCACTTCTTTGGGCCTAACACATCTTCATAACAAAAAAACAATATATGAAGAAAGAGCCCTGGGTTACCACTTCGAAAAGAAACAAGTGAAGTTTTCCTACTCATGACATTGACTACTAGCTAGACACCTCATTCGGCAACTCTCTTCGCTTGAAGACTTGGGGGACTCCCACCATATGCTACTGCACCTTGATACTCGGCAGTCTCACAACCACTCAGTGACTTGGATTTTTCAAGTCTCCAACCGAGAAGTTTTCCTCACTCGGGAAATTAAGGGAACACTACCTCAAACTACATGCTTCACTCACAAAGCTTCAACAATACAGGTTTCAACAAAAGCAAAAATTCAAAGAACTTTATGAAGAAGGCTTTGGTGTATTTAACACAATATGTTGAAATGAAGCAAAGCTTATTTATTAATATTTTCGATAAGCCACAAATATGTACATATACATGAGTCAAAATAAACAAACAAAAGGGAGCCTTCACAAAGGTTGCTTAGGGGAAGTCTCAGCAGTCGGTAGAGCCCCAGAAAGAGAAAGCACCGGAGGGTGGTTATCCGGAGCCTCAGTACTTGACAAAACCCCAGAAGGAGGAGGCATTGGAGGTTCATCATTTGAAGCTTCATTACCAGGTACAGCCCCAGAGGACGAAGGCAATAAATGCCTTTGGAACAAACCCACAAACCGCTGATGATCAAGTAAAACCTTACCATCAGATTCCTTCATCTGGTCAAGCTTCCTCTTCATGTTTGTAGCATAGTCATGGGCGAGCCGGTGCAACTGCTTATTCTCATTCTTGAGCCCTCTAATCTCCTGTTTGAGACTCATCACTTCAGCAGCCAATGATTCAACTTGGCGGGTTCTAGCAAATAGGCGTTGGGCCATATTAGACACAGAACCTGCACACTGAACACTAAGAGCCAGAGAGTCTTTAACAGCCAACTCATCAGACCGTTTGGAAAGTAGTCTGTTATCTTTGGGAGTGAGAAGGTTCCTGGCCACCACTGCAGCGGTCATATCATTCTTCATCACAGAATCCCCAACGGTAAGAGGACCAGTAGGGGATATGAAGGATGGGCGCCATATGTTGTCTGGAGAAGGCGTACCTGTCTCTTCTCCAAGGTTCAAGTCAAAACGACGGTCGGAGGGTCCAGACATTTTCAAATGTGTTGAAGAGGGAAGAGGTCAGACAAATCAAGATCTTAGAAGTGCAAGAAATGAGCTTCTACTGGTAGAGATTCAAGTGTGCTGTGGAACTTAATGCCAGCCTCTATAAAAATCTGCACTCGACGGAGCTTCAGAAATCGAAGAGGCGTTTGCTTTCTCAAAAGCTGGGCTGCTCAGAGACCACGAGGGCCGATCTCAGAAATCGAAGAAGCACCTGCTTTTTCAGCCTCGTCAGCACCTGTCACATGCACACTCAGCTTTGCGGAAATTACGGGCAATTTGTCGAAGATTTCTGGTGAAGTAGAAAGCACGTGAATCTTACTGTTCAATCACCGCTCTCCATATGCATCATCAACTCCTCGGGTACCACATATAACTTTGTCAAAGATCTCTGACAAAGTTTAGGCACGAGAATTTCGAAGTTCCAGCTACCCTACTATTACCCATAAGGGTAAAGGAACAGCACCACTGCTTGACAACTGGAAAGTCCCTATGTGTGTCGACCTCCGTGTTTTGCGGCAAGACAAGTTGGCTAGAACTTCCAACCTTTACTCACATTCGAGAAAAGACTCCCAACATAATTACTTTCTCAAAAACCGGAGTAGCACCGCTTTCCGAATCTCGAGAGTCAGATCCTCGACGGGATTGCTTGTTCGAAAACCGAAGAAGCACAACTCTCAGAACTTCGAGAGCCAGATTTCCTTAGATAAAGCTTGTCTGTAATCTTCACACGTAACATCAGCTTTCCAGATACCACATACCACTTTTTCAAAGTGCTCTGACAAAATTAAAACACGTGAAGCTGGCAGCTCCCACTACATTGCTGTGACCAAAAAGGGTAAAGGAATAGCATTACTACTTGTTATTGGGAAATCCCTATATACATTGACCTCCCTCCTCAACGGACAGGCAAACCTGCAAAAATGCTCAACCCTTTCTCGCGTTCGAAAAGGCACCCTCAACATAACCTCTCGAAATACTCAGTTTTATTTCCCCCCGATAATACCTCAGCAAATAAGCCACACCAAGAACAAGAGTATCTCATATCATCAGGGTCGAAAGCAAGAGTATCCTATATCATGCTTTCTCCCTGTCTTTGTCTTTGTCCTTGTCCACACCTGCAGGACAAGGAGAAAGAGAGCAGTCAGTCGGAACCTGAAATCAAACCTCCAATTTGGAACTGACTACCTGGAGCCTTTGCCTGGTTGCTTACTTAGCATTGCTCTCGAGTACTCATCCTCAACTGCTGTCAAGGTCACGAATTCCACCGGCAAATACCTCATGACAGTTGATCAGATATTGGCTCTTTACACTGAAGCTGCCAAGCGTGGATGAGTCACTATGAAGGAATGTTCTGAAGGACCATTTAAATGCAAAGGTTGCACACCACTTCTGCCATGCAAAAGATTGAAGCAGAAGGTTCAACGGTGAGCTGAAACAGATCACTACAGCACGACACCTTTCCATACCACATTCATTATTCCGTCAACAGCAAAAGTATCCCATATCATCAAGGTCGAACGTACTCTAGATTTGATGGACTTGTTTTGACCCTCAAATTTTTGAGTCGGCCTTATACTCTGAAGGGCACCAGAAAACCCTCCAGCACAGTTCAAGAATAAGCCTGTGGAAAGTTACTTCTTCAAAAGCAAAAAGTATCTCATATCACCTCTTATCCATTTGCTTCTCCTTATCCTGGCAGTTGAATGAGAGACAAGGAGAAGGAGAACAATCAACCGGAAGCCGAAGTCAAACCTCTGATCCTGGGTTGCTTACTTGGAAGTTTGACTGCTTACCTTGTCTGTCACCTCTTTCGGCAGATCTCCTAGCTCGGCAACTTGGGAGACTCCTACTATAGGGTTTGTATCGCACTTGACCAAGCCCGAAACTACAAGTAAGCTTCAAAGTGAAATTGATACATTACCTTGTGCATCTTCATCAGCTAAATACACCATTCCCGGACGGAGGAAAGGTACTTCCAGAGAAGGGCAGATGAAGATCAGACCACATTTCGGTACTTAGAAGTTTCGTGATTACTCAAGGGATTGGATCTTGCAAGTCCCCAACCGAGGAGTTTCCCTCACTCGGGAACTTAGGGGAGCACTGTTTGTACCATACTTGACCAATCCCGAAACTACCGAGCACCGGCCAACGCTATACTGTCAAGGACCCAGAAGAGTTCCCCTCCGACCAGGAGGCCAATCACTACTCGACACGTGTCAAGATTAAAAGCCAATCAGAGCGCAGCACGTGTCGACATCAAGAACCAATCATAACATGACACATGTCAATGTGACAAAGCTACAAGTTTTTCTATAAATAAGGGTCATTCCCCCACAATATGGGCAAATGCCATTTGTGTTAAATCATTCACAAGAACTCACTAAATTGAGAGCTTGATCCTTTGTACTTGTGTAAGCCCTTCACTACTAATAAGAACTCCTCTACTCCGTGGACGTAGCCAATCTGGGTGAACCACGTACATCCTGTGTTTGCTTCTCTGTCTCTATTCATTTACGTACTTATCCTCACTAGTGACCGAAGCAACCAAGCGAAGGTCACAAAACCTGACACTTTCTGTTGTACCAAAGTCTTCGCTGATTTTGTGCATCAACATTTTTCTTATACTTTATGGCTGCATCTAACCTCTTCGTTAGACTGCCTACGTATCTTCAAAAGGGATCAAGCCATTCGTAGTTCACCAATCATCAACTCTAATCTTTCTGTAAAATACTTCTAATAGAAAATCATAATGCACTATATTACACATCAACCTTACGTCAAACAACAATTATCATATTTTATACACGCATGTAACCCATTCTCACACAGATACTTTCCAAGTCATCCATCATATAAATCACTTTGTTTCACAGAATACCGCAAATCATAGTATGTAACATATCAAAGAACCAATGAAGAACAACGTTATGCTTAAGTCACATTAATCAATTACTCTAATCATAATAATCTCAATCACACCCAACGTCATTCCACAATCACATCAATTAATTAATCATGAATCAAAGATACATGATCTTAACATTTAACTGTTTAATCAATGAATGCAGTAACATATCATTTCATAAATTTAACCAAGGAACTCTAACAACTCCAAAGGAGTCACCCAGACATCCAACGGTTCGTCTGAAACAAATCACAACAGCTCATAATCATAATCTCATACAACACTATGAAAAGTAGAGCTAGAGCGACACAATTCGGTTGAAGCCTACATCTCTGAAGCTGAAAACAAATCCAAGG